>NW_012123820.1:6240996-6249882 GCF_000951035.1 Colobus angolensis palliatus | reverse complement strand
GTGAATAAGTAGAAGAAAATGATTACTTAACAGTAGCATATAAATTCAGAGTCAGGAACGATGTTGACACCAAACAACCACAAATTGTCCACATGAGTACTGACATGACGATACAAGTTACCCTGAACACACTAATTTCCACTGTATTAATGGTGTATCATTTTTTTTTACTATTAAGCACATACATGTGAATAAGTAGAAGAAAATGATTACTTAACAGTAGCATATAAATTCAGAGTCAGGAACGATGTTGACACCAAACAACCACAAATTGTCCACATGGGTAATTAAGATGTACACAAACTTTGTTTCATTTACAAAATTACTAAAAATATTATGTGACAGTTTCTTCAGGCCACGTGTTTAAGGTGTGTATGAAACACAAATAAATTTCATGTTTGTACTTGGGTCCATGCCCAAGCTATCTCATGTATATTTGCAAATATTCCAAAATCTTAAAAAATTGGAAATCTGAAACAATTTTGGTTCCAAGCATTTCAGATAAGGGATACTCTCAACCCATGCTAGACATCTAAATACTGTCTATATCCAGTAGAAATGCTTGAAGGTTTGGGCCTTCATCATTTTTGGCCTTAGCTTTTGTAATAGAACAGATGGGCCTGGTCTCCTTACTTCCAACATCTTCCCTCCCAAATTTGTTCTTCAGAGTGCTCTTCTGAGCCAAGGTGACAAAAATTGCTCTGCCTAAGACTCAGTGAGTGACTCCTTTATCACCTATAGCAAGGGCATGTCAACCTAGACTACCATCACAAAGACCTTTTAGAAACAGCCCTACTCAGAACTAATGAGTAAGAATTTCCAAAGTGGGACCTGAAAATCTCTATTTTTAAAAGTTATCCTGGCAATTTTGATAATCATTTGGGTTTCTCAACTACTGGTCTTCAGGTAAAAATCCAAATTCTTCCCATGATGTGACACCAGTATTTCCAGCTCCATCCCTCAGCACAAATCATGTCCCAGCAGTACCAATTCAGGACTAGTGATTCTTCAAACCCATGCTGCTTAACATCTCTCTGTAGGAATATCCTTCTTCCCTTAACTGCCTGGGGAGTTCCTATTCATCCTTCAAAAGACTCTTTTCAAGCGTCATCTAAGCTCATATCCAGCCAGTAAATATCTACTGAGGCCCTACTACATGCCAGGCTCTGAACTAAGCATTGAGATAGGAAGACCAGTTAGCTATGTCAGTGGTAGTTCTCGCTTTCAGTAGGTTCATATGCCACTGGAGAAACAGACATGAAAGTAAACAAACAAATACAATACAGCAAGGTAAATTATGTGAGAGAGGCTCTGGTAGGCTGAATAAAGATCCCTCCACCTTACACCCAAAGATGTTCACATTCTAATTTCCATAATCTGTAACTATGTTACCTTGCACTGAGAAGGGATTTCGTAGATACATAACCAGGCTGCTTGAGATTTCAGCACCCCAGTAATTTTTTTTTTTTTTTTTTGTGACTGAAATAATAAAAAGTTTGATCAGGCCCTTCCTTACCTGTACATGTTAACCACCTGCTTTTTGCCCAATATTCCTTGTTCCCACAATGTAATTATAAACTGCTGATGTACTGTTTCTTTGTCAAGCAGAAGAAGATAACTTCAGTGTCATAAGAATAGTTTGCAGAAGGAATGAATTCCTTGAAGGACATTGCAACCAGCTGCCATGTACATACGGCTGCACAAGGTATTATCTGAAACGGAAGAAACACAGACTTTTCCCCTGGATTCCTTGAAACTCCCTCTCCATTACTCTCTAGCTTCATAAAAACTCCCAGCTTCTTTTTTGTTATTGTGTATCTGAGAGATCTTGCTCTCTTGCCCTCCGCTTTGGTCCAATAGAATAAATACTTCTCTATCTCCAAGCACCAGTATCTCAGTATTTGGCATCAGCTGCCCATCCGGTACATGAGCCTGAAGTTGGAGTTCTAAAACAGGTGTGATTAAGTTAAATATTCTGAGATGGAGTGACTATCCTGATTATCTTGATGGGCTCAATGTAATCACAGGGGTGTTTTTAAGAGGGAGGCAGGCAGGAGGGTGAGAGAGAGAGAGGAAGAGGAGACTGAAAAATGTCATGCTGACAATGAAGGTGGAGGATAGTGAAATGAGCCAAGGAATGAGGGCAGCCTCTGGAAGCTGGAAAAGGAAAGGAAATGAATTCTTCCCTAGAGATTCCGGAAAGAACCAGCCCTGCCAACTTCAGTCCAGTGAAATTAATTTTGGACTTCTGACCTCCAGAAATGTAAAATAACTTCTACTTATTTCAAGTCATTAAGTTTGTGGTAATTTGTTAAAGCATCAGTAGAAAACGAATAAATAAGCCAACATAGAGCACTGTGGTAATACATTAAAGGGGCCTCTGTATCAAATTATGGAGTGAGGATGGGGTGTTTAGAAAGAATTATCCAAAGTGACGACCCCAAAGCTGAGGAAAGGAGATTGTTTCTGAGGATGACCCAGGTAGAGTAAGGAGATGTGTAAATATGCACAGAAAGAGCATGGAAAGTGTTTCAATAAAGGAAGACTGCTTGCATGAAATAGTAGTAATAACATCAACAATATTAACTACGGTACATGTTTATTGTTTGCATGCCAGAAGTGCCTTGGCATTTTACAACTCCGTGAGATTGATACTATTATTATCATCTTCATTTTACCCACAGGGATGGGTAAAATGGGTCTGGAGGAGGAGGTAAGTAAATTTCCTGAGATCACTGAGCTAGTAAACAGCAAAGCTAGAACTAGAACCTTGGCAGTCTGTTTCTAAAACACTGTTTTTCTAATACGTTACTGTGGGAATCTTAAGAACTTAAGGGGGCATTAGCAAGGCTGAGGATAAATGAATTATTAGAAAGATATTAATGAGGTAAGGATCACTAGAGCTTAGAATATGATCTTGTCTTGGAGACTGACAAAAGTGGGAATGACAGACAGGTGTCTTCCAAGTTTCTTTGATGTGATCTCGGTTTTGCTGTGGTTCAAGACGTAAAGGAGCCTTCCTTTACCACTCAAAGCAAATCTCTCGTCCTTCGCTACAAATTCCACACCTTGCATAAACCTCTTTATTTATTCCTTTTTCCCCTAATGTCTGAGGCAGAATTGGGGGTAAAAGCACCAACTCAATTCTGGGCCTCATTTTCCATATTTGTAAAATGCCTGGAAGTATTTAATAGTTCCAAACTTGGTTGTGCTTCCGAATCCCCTGCGTGAAGTTTAAACAAAATGCAGATTCCTCACCCCATTCTCAGAGATTCTGTTGGTTAGTATTGGGATGGGGCTTTTTTTCTCCCATGATTCTACGCGGCCACGTATTGGTAACCAATGTACAGATAACGGGGTCCTTCCCAGCCCCACGCGTTTACTCTGCGAAGGGCGCCTCCGGTCCGGCTCCTGGCCCCGCCCGAGTCCCGCCCCCTGTTCTCTTCCGGTCCGGACTAGGTCCCATCGCCCCACCTCCGGTCGCTAGACGTGCTCTCCCATAGCTCCGCCTTTCCCAAATCTACCCCCCTCGCAAGATGGCTGCGGTGCCGCCCGGCCCGGAACCCTGGAACCGTGTGAGAATTCCTAAGGCGGGGAGCCGCACCACAGTGATAGTGCAGAACCCCAGCGCGGCCCTTGGTGAGTGAGGCGCCGGGCGAGGAGGGGGGGAACGTTTCCGGGGGAGGCCGACAGGCCGGGCCGGCGCACGTGGCAGGGGCGGTACCGGGACTTCCCTGGCCCGGGGGACGCTGGGAGAGGGCGCGGGGCACGTAGGGGTCGCGGTCCCAGGACTTTGCTGGTGTAGCTCGTAGGGCCTCTGGCTTCGCAGTTCTTCATTGAACCAGCTGTGCTAATGCAGGGCTTGGTTGGAGAGATGGACTAAGGCTCAGCCGTGCGCTGAGGGGGTGGAGAGAGGTGGACTCCGTGCCTGGGAACAGTGCTGCCTGGGAACCCTTGCTCACCCGGGTCTTGGGAGTCTTGTTTACTCTTCCGTCCATTTCCCCTTTCCGTTTTTTTCCTGCCCCCTGCCCCCGAGGAGCGGTGGACGTCACCTAAGCACTGGGACTCAAACTGCGATCTTTTCGGACCTGTATCTGCTTATCTGTGAAATGGAGCTAGTCCTCCTCCTACTCACAGGGGCGTTGGGAATATCTAACGATGTAATTTAGGAGACAGTGCTCTGTAAACGACAGTGTTTTACCACCTAAATGGATGGTATTTGTTAGGGTGAAGGGCATATAGTAGGTAGGAGCCTGGCGCAGGAGCCAGGTTGTTTGGGTTTGAATACTAGCTCTACCCTTTGCTGGAGCTTGAAGGAGTTACTGAACCTTTCTGTGCCTCACTGATCTCACTTTCAAATGGAGATCACAGTAGTACCTTCCTCATAGGACTGTTTTAGGGGGATGAAAGAGTTGATAACGTAGAGAAAGCATTTCGGACACTGCCTGGCATGGTCAATGAACATTCAAATGGTAGCTGTTACCAATGTTAATACGTAGCTCGGGGGCCCAAGGGAGAGAATACAGTCAGTCATGGGTTCTTTGTTTCAGCTTGGGCTGGTAAAGCCCTTTCCTCATCCCTGTTTTCACTAGAGACAAACTAAAAACCATGACTTTAAGCTGCAAAAAGCCTAAAACAAAACAGAACAACACAATAAGGCGGACTGGACAAACTTGATTTAGATCATCACATCCCCTTTCCCATATATCCATCCTACACACTTTACAGATTATCCCATCTGTCCTTCCTACACACTTGACAGATTAATCTTCCCTCTTTCTCTATTCAGAAATTGTTTAACAATTCCAATTAGGCATGGGAAATTCACCAAGTCACTACCCATCCCCGAGGCAGCCCATTCTGTCTTCAGATAGTTGTTGGGACAGTAAGAAAATTCTTGTTAGGTAGCAACCAGCCTTTACTTCCACCTGGAATGCTAGTGCTGCCTTTAGCGCCATAAATAACACATGAACTGCATCTTACGGACTACTACAGATTTTCAGACTAGGAAGCATCTGCTGATGAGCACCCGGTGTTCAGTCAGGTGTTCATCAAATAATACGATTTCCAGTTACTGTGGTGGTTTTTCTTTTCTGAATATGTTTGTGTCTCTCTTAAAGTGATATCCAAACACAGAAGCCTTGATTTTGAAGACTGTGAATTTATTCATTCTGTCTTGCTTTTGGGAATAGCAACATGGGGAGTTAGAGAATTATTACACATGTAGTGACATGTGCCCCACCTGCAAGGTGGGGGCGTAAGTGTACACATGAGGCGTAAGCGTACACCAAATGACTGACAGCAAAGTATTCATATGAAAGATTATTAAACCATGATAAAATGCAACGTAAAGATACAACTGGTTGTTTAACAGATGTTCTCTTAATGATTTCGTGGACTTTATGTCATCTGTTACCGTGTTTCAACTTCTCTTATACTTAAAATCCTTATGTTCTTACAGTTGAGACAGATTACATTTGTTTTTGATTCCTTTAAAACAAATAAGGGGAGATGCTTTTTTTTCAGTGTGTTTTTAATATACTTAATGTAGAAATATGTACTAAATCTTATTAAATATCTCTGCTTCAGACCTTTGCATTGCAGCTGTAATTAAAGAATGCCACCTCGTCACACTGTCACTGAAGAGCCAAATCTTAGATGCAGAAACAGATGTGTTATGTGCCGTCCTTTACAGCAATCACAACAGAATGGGCCGCCACAAACCCCATTTGGCCCTCAAACAGGTGAGGAAGCCCGGTAGATGAGACCCAGCCCGTTCACTTGAAAATGTAGAGCACACTGCCACTTACTGTTTTGCTATTTATGGAAATCTCGTGGAAATCTCAGTAAATTACTTGTGTTTTATAGGCCTAGAGCCCACAGTTACATGTGCGCTTTCTTTTTTTTCCTGAAAGCATTTCAGCATTTCAAAAAGTAATTTTTGTTAGAAAAGAAGTATGTTTAGATTAATTCTTTCCTAGCCTTGTTTCTAATGGGCAAGTAAACATTTTCTTCATTATGTACAATCTATAACAACAGTGCCTTTGCCCGGCGCAAAGATAAAGTGAGTTGAGCAAGACGAAATGTTGGACATTAAGAAACAGTTCCCTGGGCATAATCAAAATGCTGAAATTAAAAAAAAAAACAAAAAACAAAAAAACTTGTCTACTTATTATAGGGTACATAATCTAATTGTTGGTATGTTAGAGTAAATGGATACATAGCAAGTTGTGGTGTAAACTGGTTTCATGTAATGCCTGGAGCTTAAGACAAAATTGGACCCTCCAGCTCAGGGGCTACACCATAGAGTAGCGCCTCTCTTAAGCTGGCTTCCTGATATGCTCATTCATTCATTCACTTAATTCCGCAGGTATTTTCTAGAAGTTCAGAAGGCTATCCATTGTGTGACAGGGCTACCTTGCAAGTGTTTTTTAACTTTCTGTGTGCCAGGCACTCTGCTTCGTGCTGTGTATAGTGTAGTGAAAAAGATGGACATAGTCTCTAACCTTATAGATGCATGCTTTCTAGTTAGTTTTCCACCCCTAGTACTTAAACAGGGTGAAGATTTCATCAAAGAAAGATCTGGGATCATGGTCTTTCCCTAAATTTTCCATTCTAGGGTAGCTTTTATCTTTTTCGGAGTCTTTTTAATCCAAAAGCAAGCTTGCTAACCCTCCCAGTGAATGTATTTTTCCTTCTAGCTTCTGGGTTGTGAATAATCACCCCATCATAAAAATTTGCCGTTCTCTAGTCTCTCTCTTTTATGTAGCTCTCCCATCCAGGTGGTCCGTGAGACAAAACTTCCTCTGGATCTGGTGTCCTCTTCAGTTCTGGCTGCCATTTTCCTCTTAGACCTCGTTAAATTTTAGTTGTCTTACTGTCATAACTGATGGTTTCTCTTTCAGCTTTTCCTAAGCTCTGGCATATTCTAAATGTTAAAACTAGGTTAATCATCTGAAAATACAACTTTGATTTTTAGTGCTTCTCCATTGTGTCCTGAGTAAAGACCAAACTTCCGGCAGGGCGCAGTGGCTCACGCCTGTCATCCCAGCACTTTGGAGACCGAGGCAGGTGGATCACGAGGTCAGGAGATCGAGACCATCTTGACTAACACAGTGAAAACCCATCTCTACTAAAAAACGCAAAAAATTAGCTGGGTGTGGTGGCGAGTGCCTGTAGTCCCAGCTACTCGGGAGGATGAGGCAGGAGAATGGCGTGAACCCGGGAGGCGGAGCTTGCAGTGACCTGAGATCGTGCCGCTGTACTCCATACTGGGAGAGAGAGCAAGACTCCGTCTCAAAAAAAAAAGAAAAAAAGACCAAACTTCTTAGTTTGGGCTACAAGATCTGTGATCTGGCCTTTTCAGTCTTCTTAGTTCAGGCTTCTCTCTCACGTTCAGATAGATTATATTCCAGCCAACCTGGACTCTTAACAAACCTGCCTGCTCACTGTGTGTGTTCCTACTTCTGAGTGTGCTTACCTGGTCCTGTATGTTTAGAATGCCCAGCCTTTCCATGTCTGCCTGTTAAACACCTTCCTATCCTCTGTGTCCCAGCAGTGATAATCTGTGTTATAGTAATCTCATTTTAAGTTGTATTTTTCTGAGTATTACTGAAGTTGCTTTTTTTTTTTGGTTCTTAGCTATTTGGGCCTCCTTTTTGTACTTCTCTTACAGCATTTAATATAGTCTGTGTTGTGGTAAAGTTATTTGTGTATATATTTTATATTCTGTGTGATCCCTGAGGTAGGAAACATGTTTTATGCTTATGTTACTGCTGCAGTTGCTGTTACCACTTCTACTGCCTTAAACTGCTTAACATTTCACAGTTTACAGAGAACTTTCATGTAAGTACTAGAATCAGCCTGTCTCTAAACATCCCCCTAAGTGGAACACAGAAAGTAGTTTTGATTCCTGTTCTGTGGAGTACATGTAGGGCATGCTGGGAGATAAAATGGTATTAGAAACTTCTGTGTCTCTAGTTGCTAAAAATCTAGTAGTAAAGATAGGAAGACATGTAAAATATTTAATTAAATGCTGAAATAAAAACAGACCCTATTTAAAATTGCAATCTTCTCAGCACTTCCTCTCTGTCTTATTTTTCTTCATAGCACTTACCACCACCTGCCATTGATTGACTGCCTTTCTCTCCCAGCTATAGTGTAAGCTCCATAAGGGCAATGTATTTTGTCCCTTTTGTTTACCGCTATAGTCCAGTTCTTAGAACAGTGTTCAGTAAGCACTCAATAGCATCTTTTATTTTATTTTTTTAAAAGGTAAGAGTCATACATTGTACAAAATGTTATAGGAGTTCTGTAGTCCTCAGGAATACCACCCAAAGGGCAGCATGGGACTGCATCTAGACAGATAAAAAAATTTGGATGGGCGTTGATACTGGCAAGGAGAGTATCTTGCCAGAGCTTCTAGAAATTGAACCAAGGTTATGGATTCTGTTTTAACAATGGTTTTCAGAACAATGGAGGGAACAATCCTTAAATTCTTTGGTGTCAGCTCCTGTCTTTTTCAGTTTTCAAGTGTGGACACCATCCTTTGAGGGAGGTATTGACAAACCAAGATGGTAAAGCACTTGGAAAACATAGTAAGTGAACTGTGGTTCAAAAGGAAACAAAAGGGAAAAAAATTCAAGAGAGAGAAGGGAGGAAGAGAGAAGATGCGGAGGAACATAAGGACAAGCTTCATCTACTCATAGAATGTATTTGTTCAGTGATTGAAGCCAATCATTTTCCTCATCTCTGGTACTTTATAGACTGTTGAAATTTAGTAGTTAGTAATTTGCTATCTTGTTTTAATAGTTTCACTATTCAAAATTGTGTTGTCGGCTGGGTGCGGTGGCTCACGCCTATAATCCCAGCACTTTGAGAGGCCGA
>NW_012123820.1:6236657-6239826 GCF_000951035.1 Colobus angolensis palliatus | reverse complement strand
GAAAGTAATGTACTTTTTCTGTTTTTTTCAAGTGAAAATCAGCCCTTAACTACCAAAGTGTGTGTTGTCCCCAGTCAGCCAGTGGTGGAATTGGTGTTGATGAAGGTTTTGGGAGCCTGCAAGTTGTTGCTCCGCTTGTTGGACTGCTGCTGTAAAACATTTCTGTATCCTTGAATATCTTAAATACACCTTCTTTTGAATTGGAATTGTTTGGATATTTTTAATAGTATTTTTATTTGAAAGCTAACACTTTATAGGAGTTACAATCTACAGGAATTCTTAAACTTTTCCTTCTTGGCCTCCTTTTCTCAGGAATTGCCTGATGCAACCATTGCCAGAGACTGCCTATCAACTGTTCAGCATGTATTAGCCTAAGAGCATTGACAGCTAGAAATTCTTAATCTTAGAAACTAAACTTGAAGAACTAAATTTAATAATGGGAGCTCTAGCAGAGTTTATTAGCATATTTTAAAGATTTAAATTCTTAAATAGAATGTGTTTTAAGGCTTTAATACCTTTAAGAAAATTCTCTTTACTTCCAATATATTTCTTCATTCATGATTGTAACTTACAAAACCCACATTTCTTTGATTTTGTTTTCTGCCTTAAATTGATTTTCCAGTTTGACTGTGAAACATCTAGGTTTGCAAGAGTTCATTATTTTAAACCTTGTGATGGTTGGGCTGGTGAGCAGATTATGGTATGTACACACCTCTGACATCCTTCATTTCTTTCTCATCTCTTTTCAGCCTAAGTTTCTTATTAGTAGTTTTCAAACTTATTTTCCTATGGGGTTACGGGAGGTGCAGGTAGTCTCTATCTTTATTTGATCAGAGTTTTTTAGGGGGTAGATTGGGAAGCTGAGTGCTAATGGCTATGTCAAAGGAGTAGGCTTTGTATCTCAATCCACGAGATCAGCCCAACACTGAATAACTAAAAAAATTGGGAGTGACTGGTGTCACATTGAAATCTGGGTCATAGTAGGTTGTAGTGAAACATCAGTGGGCTTTTATTGAACATTAAAAAAATTAATGCCTACGACAGGGAATTGCAGTAATAAAAAATTGTTGGCAGTAGTCATATTACAACAGGCCATTTAAAATGATGCTATTCCTGGGCTGGCTATATCACTTGATTCTTTCTGTCACTTGGTTTCTAATTTTTAATGGCAATGATAAATGCAATTTTTGACCTTCTTATGTGCTAGCCTCTTTTCTTCCATGTCAAACACCACTGCTTTTTTGAGCATATTTGGTTGATGTGCGCTGGTAATATTTGCTAACTAAGAGACATTCTTTTGCATGTCTCTCAGTACATATTGTGAAACTGATCTGATGGATAATTAGAATTTGTCCATATCTGTAAGAAGGCCTGTTTTGGGCCATTTCAAGCAATTAAGATTATTAGCTCTAATAAGAATGTAAGAAAACATTGGATGGGGAAAAGAAAAAAAGTGTCTGTATTTAGAGATTGAAAACTTTGCTTTGATATCTTAACCTGGATATCTCAAATACTATTTCCTATTGTTTTATTATAATTATAATTATTCTACTTAATCAGAGAATCAGAGGTAACAATGTTTGATTACTAATCATTGTTTTAAAATGCTAAACCTTTGATACTCTTTTCTGTAATGAAAATAGCTTTAATTTTTGCTGATTATAATACATGCCTGTTTTAAGAAATTTAAAAAGAAAAATGTGAAGAACCTGAAATTTGCCTGAAATCTCAACATCTACCACACTTAAGTGTTTGATATGCATCCTTTTGTACATTTCTCCATGTAGTACTTTTTGAATATGTATATTTTTTTCCTGGTAGACTATCCTACAGTTTTTTGAGTAACATTTTATACTTGGATTTTTCTGTTGGGATGGACTAATCTGGCTGTTTGCAAGTGTGCACCATAGTATTTTTTATCTGTACTGGAGGACCTTGATAGCCATTTATTTTCAGCTTTCAGTCTTGCAGTTTATTATGTAATCTGCAAATTGTAATTACTGGTTCATTAATTGAGCTCCTATTTCTTTCTCTAGGGTTCTCTATAAAGGTGTTTTAAAAAGGTTGATTTTGTTATATAAGCCTTTGTTTGGATTGCTTCAAGAGGTCTCTAGGATTCAACCAATGCCTTACTTCAAAGATTTTACCTTTCCTTCTGATATTACTGAATTTTTAGGACAGCCGTATTTTGAAGCCTTTAAGAAAAAAATGTCTACAGCTTTTGCAGCTAAAGGAGTAACTAAATTGCTAAATAAACTGTTTTTAATAAATGAGCAGTCACCAAAAGCCAGTGAAGAAACCTTACTTGGAATTTCCAAAAAAGCTAAACAAATAAAGATCAATGTACAGAATAAAGTGGATCTTGGACAGCCAGTAAAGAATAAGAGAGTCTTCAAAGGTAATTTGCTTTGATACAGCACATACTCTAGTAAAATAAAAAAAAATAAAAAATAAAAGGAAACCTTTTGAAAGTAATAGGCATTGCATAGAAGGAAATTCAACATCTCACATCTTAATTTTGACTTACATTGATTATCCATAGAGAGGTATGATGATACCTGTGCTCTTTAAGCTTGAGTACTTTAAGTTATTTGTTTCTGTAATTGCTTCCTGGTTATTTGCTTGCTTTATTCCTTTATTTATTTTGTGGTAATTTGGCAAGAAATGTCATGCACTTAAGAATTTGTTGTAGATTTGAAAATAGTATGCCTAAGGTTTTGTATCTGCAATTTTTCCACCTCCACAGAGAAGTCATCAGAATTTGATGTGAGGGCTTTCTGCAACCAGCTGAAACACAAAGCTACTCAGGTTTGTCTGGCTTCATTAAATTTAGCTTATGATTTCTGCTAATTTGTAGAGGATGCTTCTTACCAAGGGCAGAGATTGAATCGTCTCATTTTATCCCCAACTCTAAGCTTAGTGCCTTCTTAGTTGTCAGTATGTGCTGAATGAATAGAGGCAGGGGATTTTTAATACATCTAGTTAATTCAGTTAATAGAGTACCTTCAGAAATATTTTAGTAGGAGTTTCTCTAGAATTTTAAAGTAACCATAAGATCTGTTGTTAAGTATGGATTATACTGCAGCTTAAGAGTATAGGCTTTGCAGTCAGATAGTTGGTTTGAATCCTGGCTTTGGTACTAGCTGTGTGACCTGTGAGTTTCCTGATC
>NW_012123820.1:6217559-6231967 GCF_000951035.1 Colobus angolensis palliatus | reverse complement strand
ATAGTGAATAAATGGCAGAGCTGCGATTTGAATGCAGGCAGTATGGTTTCATAGTCTTCTTTACCATTCACCAGTCCCCAGAATAGTTTTTCAACGGTATCTCAAGAACTACGGTGCTTTGTGAGCCTTGAAACTTCTGCAGCCTGTGCCCCTGTTTGTAGGTGACTGGCTTTGAAGTTGGTGGGTCAGGATCCCTCTTATTCAAGACTAATTGCTACTATATTTTTAGCAAATAGCACTAACTTGCTTAGCTTGCTTTTAAGGTAAACTACTTCTGTTGATCACCAAACATAAACTATTGACATGGGTCATTACTTTTATATTTTCTACTTTTTTTAAAAGTTCCTTTTGAGTGTAAGAAATTTGGAAGAAGGTAAGCTTTGAATGAATGATAGAGCAGATCATCTCGTAGGCAGCATATTTTCATAAAGAAATAGTAAACGTTAGTAAAATCCAAATGTGACTTGGTATAGAAAGAAGGAGTTGAAGAAGTAAAGGTGCCTTGTCAGAGATGGTTGAAGTAGAATTGGAAGTGTTGCTCAGTTGAGCATTTTTAACAGATACTCAGCAGGCATTAACTGATTAATGGCCTTATTCTGCTGGGCGCTCTGCAGGGCCCCATATCTTCCCTGTTTTCAGAAACATTTCTAAATTGAGGAGGTTTACTCAGGATATGGAAATAAGTGAAAAACGAATTGTGATATTCTGTTGGTATAGAGGAGAGGGGCCTTCCAGTGATCCCCCAACCCTCTGCAGTTAGGCTTTGACCAGTATTTAAACATGTGGGGTTTTATTGTTGTGTATGTGAGATATGTGTGTTAGAATATTTATGTTAACTTTCCTATGTCAATCTAACTCAGCTGCAGATGGGACCTGTCCTGGTACAGAGGGGGAACAAAACAACTTGTATTTGGAGCAGTGGAGAAAAATTCGGATTTTAGAGACATAAGGAAAGCTTATTGAGCAAAAAATTTCCTTGAAGACTGACAAGTTATTTTTTTAATTTTTAGTTTTTGTGGGTACATAGCAGGTATATATATTTATGGGGTACATAAGATATTTTGTTACAGGCATACAGTGCATAATAATCACAGGGTAAATGGGGTATCCATCACTTCAAGCATTTAGGGACTGATAATTCTAATTTTTAAATTTTGATTATAAGCTAAATTTCCCTGTTGTCATATAATTACAAGCCGGTAACTGCAATATATTTTTCTCATGTTTTCACGTTTCAGGAGACCAGCTTTGATTTTAAATGTTCTCAGTCCAGACTAAAGACAACCAAATATTCTTCTGAGAAAGTGATAGGAACTCCTTATGCCAAAAGTTTTGTGCAAAGATTCCGAGAGGCTGAGTCCTTCACACAACTTTCTGAAGAAATCCAGATGGCAGTTATATGGTACAGGAGCAAAAAACTCAAGGCTCAGGCCATTTTTCTGGGTAACAAACTTCTTAAAAGCAACCGGCTTAAACATCTGGAAGCTCAAGGTACTAGGTAGGTATATTGCAAAAATTATGTTCCTTTACTTTTTCTGTTGTTGTTATGAGTAAAAGTGTATATTCAGGTCACTTTTCTTTAAAATGTGATGTCCAGCAGCCGCAGTGGGGCTAAACTGGGATGTACTCAAACTGCAGTTCCATTTGCTGCTTTTGTTGTAAGAGCAAAACTGTATCATTGGAGAAAGAGCATAAACAGGTTAATTGGACCTCAGGCATTTATGCTTTTCATCATTTCCATCTGCTCATTCCAGAACCATTAACAATGTCTGGTGTGCTGAGCCTGAGGATACAACTGCATAAAGACATGACTTGGTCTTCAGGGAGCTCAGGGTCTTCTGGAAAGGCAGCCCTTCTGCAGATAGCTTCAGTGCAGTGCAGTGGGATAAGGGCATGAGAGCAGAAGCAGAAGGTGCCTGCCTCCCATGAGGCCCACACAAGACTGCTGGGGTCTTGTACTGTTGCTACGTGCTACTGTTTGTATCAGCTGGACTTTGTATATTTCTTTTCTGTGATTTTTATATTCAGAACTGTTTGAGGGTGCTTATCTTTGCTTTTGAACCAGTATTGCATGAAGTATTACATGAAGTTAGACATTAGACACTTCAGGGCTTAGTGGTAACGATTTCAAACACAAATAGGTATTGAGAGCCTATTCCACCTTCACAGAGGCAATTTTCTGATTTGTTTTTTTATTGTATTCTTTAAGAAATATCCTGTGCATGCCCCGTAATTTCTTATCCATAGTTACAGAGCTATTCAGGGATTTAAAATTAATTCCTGGGGAGGAAGCACATATTAAAAATGTTGTTAAATTTTGTTTTGAAGTTTACGGAAAATATATTCCTGTTTCAGAAAAAAATTAGCATACAGTGAGGGTTTTGTAACACATTTTGATTAAAAGCGACAGGAGAAACGGTTGAATATTCCTAAGGGATAAAGTGCTTGAGGGGTTTTTACATTGAGATGGGTCCCCTAAAGGTGTGTAATAATCTAAAAGTGATGTATTCTATGGCTGGAAACGCAGCCTGAGATGGAGAGAAGCATTCTGTTTAAAATTGGGTTTAAAATCAAGGATAGATGAGGCAGAAGTAACAACTAAAAGTTAATGAGAAGGGTGGCAAACTGGTGTTTATTGGTTAAACCATTACTCAGTACTCCCCAGATATAGTGCTCCTTCATATACTGCCCTGTTTTGCTGTTTCATTAATATATTTGTAGTAAACTTTATAATTTATTTAATGTCCGTAATAACACTGTGAGGTAGACAGTATTATTCCCATTTCATAGATAGGTAAATGGCGTTAGATGTGGAACTCAGTTCAGGCCCTCTGTTTTCCTTTCAACTCTGAAGTACACCCACCTTCTTCCCACTTAAAAGCCACTGCTTATAGTAAGATAAGAAAATGGTTTGGAAGCAAAGATCGTGATTTATTATAATGGGCTCCCTCAAAGTTTTATATCCATGCCCATCTTTTAAAATCTATCACAAACAGTGAAACAATTCAGTAAGGCACTGATGAACCTTGTGGCAGTGTACCCTGTGTGGAAGCAAAACACCTAAAATGATCAGCTGTTTGATTTCAGAATTTCCAAACTTGAAGATGACATATGAATCATAATTAGGGTAGCTTAAGGCTGTCAGTGTGTCTGGGCCAGAAGCCCTGTCTTCACATTCTTTTATAAACTTCTCTTAGCCTTTATTCCTTTTTCCTTGTTCATTTCATGCTACAGCATGAAGCTGATTATATCCAGATTCAGATTAATATGTACTGGCAGATTTTTTCATTTATGATATTTCCTCATGTCTACTCATTACATTATGAACAGATTTAGCAGTTATGAGGGAAATGCTCTAAAAGTACAGGGGTATCTCACCATTCAGCAAATAACTAGCGGCTGTACTTTTGAGAGTTGGAAAGCGAAATGGGGACACATTCGTCTACACTTCAATCAGAGGGCATTTGTGCTCTGAAAAAGCAGACTTGGGGTGAAACATTTTTCAATGTAGTTCTGGGATTGTACACAGGCATAGGACTTGTAGATAAATTGTGTATTTTTCTTTTCAGTTGGTAAAGAATGTTTTTCTGCATCTTAAGCCCTGATTTTTCCTCTCTCTCTCTTTTAAAGTTTGCCAAAGAAACTAGAGTGCATAAAAACGTCTATTTGCAACCACCTTCTTCGTGGCTCAGGTATCAAAACTTCAAAGCATCATCTGAGACAGAGAAGATCACAGAATAAATTTTTACGGAGACAAAGGAAACCACAGAGAAAGTTGCAGTTGACTCTTTTAAGGGAAATTCAGCAGTTCTCTCAAAGGACTCAGAAGACTGCTGCAGATACCAGTGCTAAGTGGAGACTCTCACACTGTACTGTGCATAGAACTGATCTCTACCCCAACAGTAAGCAACTCTTGAATAGTGGAGTTTCAATGCCTGTCATACAAACTAAGGAGAAAATGATGCATGAAAATCTTAGAGGCATCCATGAAAATGAAACTGATTTGTGGACAGTGATGCAAATAAATAAAAACAGTACATCAGGAACCATTAAGGAGATAGATGACATTGATGATATTTTTGCTTTAATGGGAGTTTAGGTGTTCATATGTGAGATTTTTAAGTGATTAACAAGGCTAGGTCAGTGTTCTAAGTAGAACTGCTAAGATCTGGAAATACCACCTGGACTCACAGAGGAGCTGCTTTAGTGCAGCATTGCACAGGAGTTCAGTTCAGTTCAGTCTACATTTAAAGTAGCACTGTGTCATTTCATCAACAAGTATTTTGTTTTTGGTTTCAACTACATGCCAGGTGTTAATATGAAAAATCTGCCACAGCCTACCTTTGAGAAGCAGATGTAATTTCTTGAGGCTAGTAAGTCTCTGAAAAACTGAATAATTTTATGACTTACTAGGCAATTTAATAATCGTTTGCAAAAACCATTGTGTCTTGAGGTAAATGAGGAGGGAGGGTGGGGCATAGCAAGGAAACACCTGAAAGGTCACTTTGGCCTTATTGGTTCCATTGTACATAGGTCCACCTCTGAATACCGGTTTGTAGCTCCTGACAGTTATGCTGTCTTGTTTATATGTTGGAATTGATCATCAGGGTTTGCCACTGCTTGTATTACCAGGGACTGGTTACAACCATTATTTCTCTTCATTTGCTCAGCTTATCTCATATTAAAGTGAGTTTGGAGTTCTCCAAGAGGTTTTAATTGTATTTATTTGGCTACCAGTGATTGATTCCAAATAAACCTTTTTACAAAAAGGATATAAGGTGGTTTATGGTTACATATGATATATAACAGGGTAACAGAGAAAATAAAATGAAAATACCAGGTTAGGAGACACAAAGTAGACCCAGGAATGAGGCTAGAACATTTATAATTTGGTGTTGATGCTGTCATCTGATAGGGGATGTTGCTCATACTGTTGCTCTGAGGGAGTACATCTTGAGTATTTTCAAATAATGATGTGAAGTTTGAGGTAGGTATCTTTGCAATGTTCTACTTTACTAGAATTAGGTTATTAAGCTTCTCTAGTGGCCTTAACTTTTGTTACACAGAGATTTAAAGAAAACCAAAGCAGTACCTTAGTATGTATGTACTGCATCCTTCTTTTCCTCTGCCACCCTATTGTAACAAGTTATTTCCCTTCCATTCTTTATTTGGCTTTGTTCTTTCCCTTTCTGCCTTCTGCATTTTCTCAGTTATCTACCAGTGGTTCTCAAACTTTAGACTTTTTGAGAATCGCCTGGTGGGTTGCTAAAAGATGCAGATTAGACCTTTCCTAGACACCGATAAACAGGGGCCAGAAACCTGCATTTTTAACACAGAGCCCGCGTGATTTTGATCCAGGTGGCCCCAAATCCAGTTATGTAAACGCTGCTTTAGCTTCTGTCCTGAAGCCTTGTTAAGTAAACTGGTTTAATCCTTAATCTCTAGTCACTTTTCATGTTCCCTTTGGCTTCCTATCAAGTGGTAGTATCCATTTAGTGCCTTAAAATATGGACAATACCAAGGAGATTTCATTCCAGACAAGTCTAGAAATGGCCATTAGCTTCTAAGTGTCCTTGTGTTCGATGTATTTCCTTTACCTATTGGGAAATATAAGGTAAATTTGTAAGAGAACTGGTGCATAGCTTTGTGGACCATAGGGTTTATTTGCTGAGAGTTGTCTATATTCGTGCACCCAGTCCCCTAAGTAGCCTTTTTTAAGACTTCAGTAGCTGATTCAGAAAAAAACTCCCAGTCTTTTAAGACTTCATTTAGCTGATTCAGAAAAAAACTCCCTGGGAATTAGGAGATTTAAGGTTCAGTCTTCTCCTACTTGCATGTGGCTTCACTGACCTAGTCAGTTTCCCCTGGCTTAGGTTTCTGGATTTGAAGTGGATTTTTTTTTTCAAGAATGAAACTTTTATGGCTGAAATAAACTTTGGAGCTTATCTTTCATTGGAAAAACCAGGGTGGTTCGGTGAGTTAAGGACAATACAGCATGGACTGGACCACACCAGTCTAGCATTTGTTTCCAAATTCATTCATGTTCTTTTGGAGTAGCTTCATCTCCTCATTTTCCTGTCTTCTGCCCTTTACTATTCTGTAAAAATGGCAAAAAAGCCTCACATGTGTACACAAAATGACAATGTGTATGTTTATAAGGAATTTAGTATTCTATATCAGTTTTTCTAAATAAATCGAAATATTTATCATTTAAAAAAATGCAATGTAAAGTATACCAAACTGTAACTTACCTAGTGAGATTAGAAACTTTTGTCAAGGTCATCGTAGTGAATTATTGTTATTACTACTTTTGAGACAGAGTCTTGCGCTGTTGCCCAGGCTGGAGCACAGTGGTATGATCTCAGTTCACTGCACCCTCCACCTCCTGGGCTCAAGCTATTCTCCCACCTCAGCCACCTGAGTAGCTGAGACTCCAGGCACCATCCTGCCCTGGCTAATTTTTTAAAAACTTTGTGTAGAGATGGGGTTTCACCATGTTGCTTAGGCTGGTCTGAAACTCTTGGACTCAAGGGATCTGCCCACTTTGGTCTGCCAAAATGCTGGGATTACCCACATCCTAGCACCACTTTATCACTCCTAATGGCATGAGGACACACAGGCCATTTACAAGAGCAGTGTTTGAGACCTCTTGTGTGTCACTTCAAAGCCTCTTGGCCTTCATACTAAAGTCACTGCTGTGGCAACCACTTTCAAGTAGGGCTGAACCTTGCCTCTTGCTCTGGGGACAGCTCACTTCTTGCCCCTGGGCTTCTCAACAGCTGCAGGAACTGCCTAGCACTTGGGTATGTACCACCCGGAAGAGGTGTGGGGCCGCCCCCTCCCCTCCTCAAAGAAATTCAGAGGCACAGTGTGAGGCTAAAGTAACTTCCATCTTGGATGCTAATCTACCATGTTGACTTCTGATAACCAGTTCCAGAAATGCCTCTAAGATTTCTACTTTTACCTATTAAAAGAACACACACTCACTGTAAATCGTGGCAAATTATAGGCTGTGTTACAAACAGCATTCTTGCCTTTCCCTGAGGAGCTGACTTCAGTGTCTCACATGTTCCTTCTGAAGCATGCAAACCCTTTTCTCTATGGCATATAAGCCCTGGGTCGGGGGTAACTGCGGGGATCCACTGTCTCATCACTGCCTGAGACATGGCTTCTGTGCATAAGTCCCTATTAAATGTTTCTGACACACTGGATTTGTCGGCCTTTTTCCTTGGCATCTCAGCACCCTCAGTCTTTGGGGATAGGTTGCATAGACCTGCTCACTGTAGAACACCTATTTCCTAAGACTTGTCATAAGTTCCCTCAAGATCTAGCATTAGCGCCTACGTTTTGGCTAACTCAATATGTCGTTAATAGGCCTGTCTTGTTTCATTTTGCCACTGTTCCCTGGGATCACTTCCCAAATTTACATATGTAAGCCTTTGGCTCAGGCTCTGCTTATAGGAGAACCAAGGATAAATCAAAGCAGTAAAGTAACACTGACAGACAAAAAGATGACTTCTAAGATAACTCTTTTGTTACTATATATTTTATGAATGTCTATATTAAAAAAATCTTTTTTCTGGCTGAAAACATTCCTGGTTAGATTAGACCAATTCCATCAACTATACAACTGACAATATATTCAGATTATTTTCTGGAAAAAAGCCATGAAGTTGGTTTATAGCTTTAATTTTTTATCCAGCAATACAGCTATAACCTTTTAATATTCAGCTTTACTTTGAAAAGCTAAGCCACTTGTGTGAATAGGTCAGTGGCACCTTCACAAAAATCTTTTCTATTACCTTTAGTTCAAAGGCTTTATCTTTTCATTCTGAATTTTAAATGTAGCCGTCTAAACTGTCCCATCAGCTTTTTTCTCTTGCCCTTTGCAAATTAGTTTTCTCACTTAAAGCTATTTTTGTTTTTTGCTTTTTCACTAGTGAAAATGTTACTTCCCCGTGAAAGGACATTTCCTGTAATCCACCTGTGAATTTTGTTATATTTCTTTGTTGGTTTGGCTTTACAAATATGTAGCTGTCTTCTCACGTGTTACCTGCTGTAAAACCATTTTTCTCTTAATAGCTTTCAAGGTTACGGTAACATAAATTTCAGAGAAATCAAGTAAGTTGCCCAAGATCCAACATATATAATAAACATCAGAACTGGAACTTGAATTCTGTTCTTTCGGTTGTTTCCAACATGGACTAACATTTTATCAACAATGTTTTCAATATTCAAATAAGGACTCAAAAAAATAGGCTTACATAGTAACATTTATCCATCAACTTACCTATCGATGCTTAACAGAAAAGCAGCCCCTTTTACCTGACCCATTTTAACTTTTTTTTTTTTTTTTTTTTGACGGAGTCTTGCTCTGCCGCCCAGGCTGGAGTGCAGTGGCCAGATCTCAGCTCACTGCAAGCTCCGCCTCCCGGGTTTCCACCATTCTCCTGCCTCAGCCTCCCAGGAAGCTGGGACTACAGGCGCCGCCACCTGCCCGGGGATTTTTTTTTTTTTTTTTAGTAGAGACGGGGTTTCACCGTGTTAGCCAGGATGGTCTCGATCTCCTGACCTTGTGATCCGCCTGTCTTGGCCTCCCAAAGTGCTGGGATTACAGGCTTGAGCCACCGCGCCAGGCCCATTTTAACATTTTTTTTAAAAAAAAATACACGTAGTAGACGTATTCTTCAAAAGACAAAAGCCCAGTAAAATGTCAAACCCTTCTCTACATAGTTGTAACAGGTTTTCATTTTATGGCTGTGCTCTTGCTTGTCAGTTTGTTAAAACAGGGGAATCAGCTAGTAGCTGTTCTAATGAACACCATAATTCAATTACTTATAAATTTTTTCCCCCCAGGCGCAAATTCTTGTTTTGAGAAGGTGCAGATTTTAAAGCTGAAGTGATCCTCCTGGAAGTTACATGCCCAACATTTAAAACAATGTTGGAATTCTAGGTATTTAACTCCAGTTAGCATAAAGCTTCTTTTTTTTTTTTTTTGAATCTTCAGCTAAACTGGGAACCGTTAGTCAAGATTTCCTGTTACACTGGCTATAAAGCATCTCAACAGATGGATTCCAGAAAAGGTCACAGCGCTGTGAAAAGAAAAGAAAAAAATAATTTTCTTCCTTTCCTCAGAGATAACATCTGAATTCATCAACTTAAAAAAATTTGCAAATTCTTATGATTTCATGTATGAAAGCAGAACATCTTTTAATGTGTTCTAGCTTCTCTTCCCCCAGCCCTTTCTTGTAGTATCCTAAAATCTGATGATCAATATCTGATCCATTTCCTTCATGATTCCAAAAATTTCACTATACCTTCTGTTTTGCTTTGTTTTCCAGAATAAGTCTTGATCTCTTTAGTTTGTTCTTTTTTGTAACAAATATTCAATTACCTTGTTAGACTTTTCAGGTTTTAAAAAAATTACCATCATTATTATTGTATATATTATTTTTCTATCTGTCTTCCTACATCCATCCATCCCTCTGTCCATCAGTATGGAGATCAGCCAAAATGTTTCTCAGGTATGGATATACTAGTTTTTTTTATTTTTTTTATTTTTTTGAGACAGAGTCTCGCTCTGTTGCCCAAGCTGGAGTGCAATTGTGCGATCTTGGCTCACTGCAACCTCCACCTCCCAAGCAGCTGGGATTACAGGCGTGTGCCACCACACCTGGCTAATTTTTGTTTGTTTGTTTTAATTTTTCTAGAGATAGGGTTTCACCATGTTGACCAGGCTGGTTTCGGACTCCTGACCTCAGGTGATCCACCCAAAAGTGCTAGGATTACAGGTGTGAGCCACAGCGCCTGGCCTTCAAATGCCTCTAGTTTTAAGTGACAGTTTAAGAGACACTGACAGTATTACAGGTTTTCAGTATATAAAGTTATAAAAACAATTCAACTAACAAGTGGATAAAGAAAATGTGGTATATATGTACCATGTAATACTACTCAGCCATGAAATGGAACAAAATAATGGCATTTGAAGCAACCTGGATGGAGGTGGAGACCACTATTCTAAGTGAAGTAACTCAGGAATGAAAAACCAAATACTGTATGTTCTCACAAGCGGGAGCTAAGCTATGAGGACACAAAGGCATAACAATGATATAATGGACTTTGGGGATTCATGGGGAAAAGTGGGTGGGGCGAGCGATAAAAGACTACACACACGGTACACTGCACACTACACTGCTTAGGTGATGGGTGTGCTAAAATCTCGTAAATAATCACAAAAGAACTTTTCCACGCAACCAAAAACCTGTTCCCCAAAAACTATTGAAATAAAAAAATTTTAAAACCCACAACATTCTCATATTACTTCATAAAAAACAAAAAACAAACTTCAACTCTTACCTTACAGGAAACAACTGAGGAAAACATCCTTGAGTTTTTGTGTTAACAAATTTCTGGATCTGAAGCACTTGTTTTAAAAGATGTCCCTTGGAAGATTTGTCAATTTTTGTTAATACAATCTATAAGAAAACAAATTTTTATCCATTAGAAATAAAGTGGTTCTTAATAATTTTACACATCTTAGCTACAATTTTTCATTCACAACTAGGTGACCCGTGCAAATTTATCTCTCTGTACGTATTTCCTCATCTATAAAACAAAAAGAATGACCTATAAAGGAGTAGCTACGAAGATTAAATGAGCAGATGTGTGAAACACATAAAGTGTACGCTGTGTGTCTGCTGCTTAATAGTGCTTTAACCACATAGGGCGATAATATCTTGGAAAGATCAATGAGAAGGGTCCTGGAGTTACATTTGCAATTGTTCATATGATCACAATATACCTGATAGCTTAAGATATATAAATGAATATTGGGTTTATCTATATAAAATTGTCAATTTGTAATCATTTTTTGACCTATACTCTAAAGAAAAAAATTAGAAATCAGGCTATTTGTAGGTTGTATCTACTAGTTATATTCCAAGTAAGTCCAGAATTCTACTTGTCCAAAGACAAGTATCGTAGTGCAGAAAAGGTCAAAGTATGGATGATTACAAAAATCAATTAAAAATAAAACCTTAAGCCACCAGGTATTCCTGGTGAATTTCTGTAAAATTAAATTTCCTGGCAAATCATTTTTGCTTTTTAGTCATAAAAGATGCTAATGGCAGGAGTGAGATGTCATGATACATATATTGGTTTGTGTCCACGGTTCCTTTCTCATAACTCCCATAGCCCTTGTTACAATCTTTTGTTTTAATGTTGGATATGTTAGGCATCAGGAAATAAAATCTCTCTGACCTCCTGCCTTCCATTCACCTGCTCCAAGACAAGACTTGTAATCTTCCCTCACCTTTCTCATTGTGGGACATATGACCCTCATTCCAGAGAGGGTCCCACCCCATGCCCTGGGGGAAGGGATGCTGATGTCAGGAAACTTCCATAAAAGCCCAGAAGACTGGGTTTGGAGAGCTTTCAAATAGCTGAACACAGGGACGTTCCCAGAGGGTGGCATGCCCAAGGAGGACATGGAGGTTCTGTGCATCTTCATTGTATCCTTTGTAATATACTTTATAATACCATCAGAAAACATGTTTCCCTGAGTTCTCTGAGCCACTCCAGCAATTAATCAAACCCAAAGAAGGGGTAGTGGGAACCCCAACTTGAAGCCAGTCTAGATATTCTAGAGGCCCAAAATTGTGACTAGTGTCTGAAGCCGGGTGGGAGGAGTCGTCTTGGGGACTGAATCCTCAGTCTGTGGGATCCGATGTTATCTCCAGGTAGACAGTATCAGAATCAAATTTTCAGATACCGAGTTGGTGTCCACTGCTTGTTGGTGAAGAAAAAACCCCTACATATTTGGCCACAGAAATCTTTTGTGTTAATTGTTGTGGTATGAGAGGAGAGGAAAAACATGGTTCCAGTGCTTTTCCCATAGTGAGAAGCAGAAAGTGTGCGGTTTCTAATGACCTGTGAATCCCTCCACAAATGGGAGTCTTTCCTCATAAAGGCAAATGTACTCATATTTAAAAGGAGATACAGATACAATTTCTCTATTCCAATTCCTTTTGCAACGAAGAAAGTAATATTTCCTTTCAATTAACATTGAGGAAAATATATGATTTCATAAACTAGTATCTGTGATATCAAATAAGGAATACTATTATTTAGTTTGGCAATATTTAGGCATTTTTACTAGGTAGACTATCAATCCTTTGACTCCTAATAAACTGTGTCTAATGCTTCATAGGGCTTTTGCAAACCCCAAGAATTCCAAGACCTCAAGAATAAAACAAAAGTGGCTGACTAGTTACTTGGTGTGATTTGTACTAAACTCCACTTCTAAGTATTAGTGGCTTTCTGACATCTTTTTGAAACCAAATTATAGTTATTGTGTTCTTCACTTTTCTTTGGAAAGAAACTTTAAGAGTGCTATGTTATCTGGAAGTCTCACAAAGCAAAATGAATGTGGATACCAATCTACAATTCTGTATTCTATTCTAGGTCAAAAGACAAAGAATACTTGAAAGAAATTCCCAGAAGAAATTTTGTTTGCTTTAAAAATATAAAAATCCTACTAGTGTGTGCTGGAGGCTGCTATGTTCCTGCAACAATTTTAAAATTTTAAATTAGTTAAGCAACTTTTAAAGTGGCAGTTTTATTCACATTCCTATCAGTACTGTCTGTCAAGCTGCTGTTAAAGAGCTAACTTGTTCTGAAAAAATGTTTATGTTGCTATAAAAAGAAAAAGTATGAAAAGTACATAGGAACATTAAATGAACAGCTGAAAGAAACCTTTAATTTTTAAAACATACAGCTGAGCGACAGAAAAGAATAAAAGTGCCACAGAACTTACTTTAATTAATATTAACGGATGATTAATTGAAAAGATTATTCAAAAGGCACTCTCCTTTATCTTTTGAGGAAGCAACACAATCTCAATTGTTAAAAGGTGCATGTACACACAGATGCACACAGAACTGATTATTTCTAATTGCAACCATGATTCAAAGGAAGTACTTACCACATAAGGTAATGCAAATTCTTCACACATTTCTATGGCAATAGTGTCTGTTTTTTGAATTCCAACAACACTGTCCACTAATAAAAATGTTCTCTTCAAGCTATAAGCATGTAGAAAAGAAGATTAATGGCAATATAAAATACACCCATTCATTTATCCCCTCTTTCTTACTATACTAAGAAATTCTCCTTGGAGTAAATCTCAATCCAAAATTAAAAAATTTCTTTAGCCAAAAGGAATTCTCAATTTGCCAACAGTTTATCCTGCAGTCCAGTAGGTCTCACTGCTGTTTACTTTCAATAACTAAATTCACTAAATATTAACTTAATTCAATAAGCATATATTGGACGTAAGACATTCTGCCTGGGACTTGATACATAATGAGTGACTTCCCTCCTCTAAAAGCTTAAACTTGAGGAGAAAGAGACACAAATCAAATTAACCATAAATTACAGCTTATAAATTATAGAAACCATAAATTATAAAAATCAAATTAACCATAAGTTATAAAACTTTTTTTTTTTTAAGAGCCTCATTCTGTTGCCCTGTCTGGAATGCAGTGGCACGGTCTTGATCTTGGGTCACTAACCTCCGCCTCCTGGGTTCGAGTGATTCTCCTGCCTCAGTCTCCTGAGTAGTTGGGATTACAGGCGTGCACCACCATGCCTGGCTAATATTTTTGTTGTTGTATTTTTAGTAGAGTCGAGGTTTTACCATGTTGCCAAGCTGGTCTCGAACTCCTGACCTCAAGTGATCTGCCAGCCTTGGCCTCCCAAAGTGCTGGGATTACATTACAGGCATGAGCTGCCGTGCCTGGCCTGTATAGAATTTTTTTTTTTCTTTTTTTTGAGACGGAGTCTCGCTCTGTTGCCCAGGCTGGAGAGCAGAGGCACGATCTTGGCTCACTGCAAGCTCTGCCTCCCAGGTTCATGCCATTCTCCTGCCTCTGCCTCCCAAGTAGCTGGGACTATAGGCACCACCACCATGCCCAGCTAATTTTTTGTATTTTTAGTAGAGACGGGGATTCACCATGTTAGCCAAGATGGTCTCAATCTCCCAACCTCGTGATCTGCCCACCTCGGCCTTTATTGCCCTAACACTAACAGATAACAGAAACCAGACAAATTATATTTTGCATTTTCTTATGTAAATATTTGATTTTACCCTCTATGTAAAGCTACAACAAACAAGATACTTATAAACATTTTTTTACATTTCAAAAGATTAACATCAATTTTCTATATATGATGCAATTCTTGAAACAGAACTATCACTTGACTACATAAGGAGACAAAAAGATATTATTTGCAGCAGATCTGATGTCTGAAGTATTTTAAGATGATCAGAATTTACTGGTTTTAACCAACAATTTTCATTTTCAAAATTAGCCAGGTAACAGTTTGGTTTAAAAAAAAATTAAAAGGCC
>NW_012123820.1:6205306-6217128 GCF_000951035.1 Colobus angolensis palliatus | reverse complement strand
AAAAAATACAAAAAACTAGCCAGGTGAGGTGGTGGACGCCTGTAGTCCCAGCTACTCAGGAGGCTGAGGCAGGAGAATGGCGTGAACCCGGGAGGCAGAGCTTGCAGTGAGTTAAGATCTGGAGATCAAGACCATCCTGGCTAACACGGTGAAACCCTGTCTCTACTAGAAAATACAAAAAACTAGCCAGGTGAGGTGGTGGACGCCTGTAGTCTCAGCTACTCGGGAGGCTGAGGCAGGAGAATGGCGTAAACCCGGGAGGCGGAGATTGCAGTGAGCTGAGATCCAGCCACTGTACTCCAGCCTAGGTGACAAGAGCGAGACTCCGTCTCAAAACAAAAATAAAATAAAATAAAATAAAAAATAAAAAGAAATTAACGGGCCAGCACAGTGGCTCACGCCTGTAATCCCCCACTCTGGGAAGCCAAAGTGGGTGGATCACCTGAGGTCAGGAGTCCGAGACCAGCCTGGCCAACATGGTGAAACCCCATCTCTACTAAAAATACAAAAATGAGCCAAGCATGGTGGCGCACACCTGTAGTCCCAGCTACTTGGGAGGCTGAGGTAGGAGAATCACCTGAACCCAAGAGATGGAGGTTGCAGTGACTCCAGATCATGCCACTGCACTCCAGCCTGGGTCACAGAATGAGACTGTCTCAAAAAAAAAAAAAAAAAAAAAAAAAAAATTAACTATGCTGAGTACTCTTTAGTCTCTATCTCAATTTGGGAAAACACTTAAATTTAATATTAAGGGTAAGCTAAACCACAGACAGAAAACAAGCAAGCAGTACATATCTTGGTCCTAAATATTGTATTGTAGAATATTATGAGAATAAAATGGACCTTATAAAATAAGTCATTCGATAAAACTGAGGTGTTAATCATGTATATAATACTCTACTGATGCAAACATGCTTTGGGGTTAAATGTATAACTATTATAAGAAAATCTTTTCCTTACTTCCTTCGTTCTTTTAGATAGGTCTCTACCATGTCAACAAAATCTTCAGGTGCTCTATAGCCATAACCTGGCATGTCCACCACTGTAAAATGTTTTCCAACTTTGAAAAAATTCATTTTCTTTGTGTGTCCCTGATAAAGTAAATAGAAAAAAAAAAAGCTGTCTTAAGATATGTCCTCCATCTACTTAATGATTCAAAATGTTTTCCAGTTAATCAACAAATATTTGTTAAAAGTCAAGTATATATAACCTTAACTATGCTGATGATGAACAGGAAAAGAAGACAGAAGGGGAATGGCTGGAGATAAGTTTAGATCATACTACTTTTTGCTTCATTTTAAAAAAAGAATCTGTATGACTTAAGAAGAACTTTAGATTCCATATTAGAAACATGTAGGCAAAATATTTTAGAGTCTTTCCTATTGCATTAACTCTTAGTGACAAATTCATCCTGTTCTAAATTGTGACTGCATCAGTCAACATTCTCTGATGAACAATATATCTCCACTTTAAAGAGAAACTAATTATGGCGAGGACGGGTTAAAATGCTTACCATCAGTCACACACATTTTCATAAAACCTAGATCCAAAGTCTGATTGTTTCCTGTACCTAGACTATTGCTTCCCTAAAATTAAGATGTTTTGCATATTTTATTAGGTGGATTTTAATGCTTTCATTAAACAAATTTTTACTATATAGACAACATAATTACAAAATGTTTGTGCAACTAAAATTGATGCACAGATGATGAAAAGTGGTTTATTCGTAGTTTTGTGTCCATAGGACATAAAATAATCAGAAAAGATAAGATTATGATAGGCAATTTTATTTTTTTTTGAGACAGAGTTTTGCTCTTGTTGCCCAGGCTGGAGTGCAATAGTGCAATCTTGGCTCACTGCAACCTCTACCTCCCAGGTTCAAGCGATTCTCCAGCGTCAGCCTCCCGAGTAGCTGGAATTACAGGAATGCACCACTACGCCCGGCTAATTTTGTATTTTTAGTGGAAACGGTTTCTCCATGTTGGTCAGGCTGATCTCGAGCTCCCAACCTCAGGTGATCCAACTGCCTCGGGCTCCCAAAGTGCTGGGATTACAGGCATGAGCCACTGTGCCCAGCATGATAGGCAATTTTAAAAGTTAACTCAATTGTTTGGATCTTAGAACAAATATTATCAAAGGAAAGATTTTTATAAACGATTTTCAGTTCCCAGTTTACTTGTCTATAGGAAAATGATTTTAGAATTACAGATTGGGAATGTCAAGAATACATTTCCTCCATTGTACTCTCACAAAAGGAAGGAGATCACTCTACTTAGAAGTGATCATTTAGCTGATTTATTTGGTAAGGCAGGGCAGGAGTAAGGATGGGAGGGTTAAGGAATGGAAAGAATAATTAGCAATGGAGCCAGAGAATCATTTTATGAAGTGGGGAGCAAGAAAAGACCTAGTGAAGTTTCATGGAAGAGTTCCAACTCAATGAAAGGGGTGTGTGTGCACTTGCGCACGCACATACACAGGGATAGTGAACATTAGGGTTGGTGGAAAGGTTTACCGTGGCCAGATAAAGTGAGAGAAAGCAGGGGTGATTTTGAAGAAAGGGAGAGACTGCGTCATTGAGAAGAAAGCTGAGGGAATTAGAAAGTGATAGAAAGCTATTACAGCAGACTGGTTAGGAAAACAAGCACATAAGAATATGCTGAACGTGTTTGTGTAACTAATTCACATACCTTACACCTTAAAAAAGATTCTAGGAGGAAAAAAGCAAGAAAAACCTAAAAGCCATTTCCCCTACAATCAGTGTAGAACTAGATGATCACTGTTATAGAAGGAAATATAGAATGACAATAAGACACTTTATTTGGCAACCCTTTGCAAAATTTGGATAAAGAAAGATTTTCTGAAGACATTGTCTAGACTACTAAAATAAATCCAGCTACACTTTCTTTTCTTCAGAGAAATACACAGGCATTAGGATGTCTTACTTTATTACTCTTCTGAAAGAAATCACTTCTCTAGGAACTTAGCAATTATGATTTCTTATACCTTCCAGCATTTATTATTCATGTTAGTTAATCCAAGAGATAGTCCAAACATATTTAAAAACTTCAACATACTGGTTTTTTGGAGACTCTGACTTCAACCTCAGGGGCCAGTGAAAATAAAGCCTTGATTAGGGATGATTTTCCAACATTGCTTCTGCCTATAAAACACACCTTATACAAGAAAAAAGATAAGTTAAGTACTAGCTGTATATGATATTCTGCATTAGATGCAAAAAACTTCAAATTCTAACATAGCTAATATTTATTGAATAAATTCAATGTGCTAGGCACCATTTTAAGCATTCAGCATATATTTTCTTATTTTTTTTTTACAGCATCCTAGGAGGTAGGTGATATTATTCCCCTTTTATGGATGAAAGAACACAACTAACTCCAAATTATACAGTTACAACGTGAAGGAGTTGGGATTTGAACTCAGGACATGTATATCTACAATCTGTGCTTTTAGTTTCACTACGCTACTCAAGAATATATGCAACTGTTATTACGCATTTCATATTTACAAAGCTTTTTAGGGTAAAAACTAAATGTAGTTCAACAGAACTAGATGAAAAGTACAACTACATGTTTGGAAGCACATTTTCTCAAGCACCCCCATGGTATACTGTAACATCACTGCAATTTAAAAACGTACTCTTTTCCCTTGATCTCTCTTGTTCCAATTAAGCTTTTCTCCTCTATAGTGTGGAAAACAACAGAATATTCTCGATATTAACCATTAATACACATGGCTCTGCTTTTGAACATGGTATTGAGGGAGTGGGGTACAATGCCAATCAGTTGTTCTCAATGACGGCCATACTGCCCCTTGAGGGACATGTTGGAGATTTTAAGGGCATTTTTGGTTATCAAGACAACTGGAGGGCATTTTACTGGGCAGGGGCCGGGGAACCTATCCTGGAAAATTCTGGTCACTCCTTCAAAATTAATTGATCAGAGTCCTGCAAAAATTTTAAATGCTCTGCCAGAGCAAATCTAATGCTATTATGTAGATTAAACTGAATTTTAAAAACGAATTACAAAAAAGTCCAGTAATTTAGAAGCTTAAATAAAAAAGCAATGGCTGTCTCAAAATCATTAAATAATTGAGGTACTCCTTGAATCCTGACTATAGTTCTACATATATTTAGACAAAATATCTGACTATAGTTCTACATATATTTAGATGAAATATCTCTGGGCGATGGTGCACTTAATGTAAATACATATGGAGAGTTGAGATGCCTTTTAACAGACTTAGAACAGAATATCATTAAATTGCAGGACATGCAAAAATGCTCACTCACTAAATTTCACTAATAAACGTTGTTATAAAAAACTTTCCACATTATTGCCATCTAGAGATAATTATTATTTTTGCAAATGATAGGAAATTTAGATTAGGCGAAAGTTACTTATTGATAAGGACCATCTCATTTGTGAAACAATTACTCGTTTCTTATTCTTCACTGTCTAAAGCATGTTTTCCCTACTTAAGTTAAATAGGAGAAAAAAGGACAGAGTTAATTTTTTGAATGCTTAGTTTGGGTTTGAAAACCATTTAAAGCACTTTGAAGTCTTCTATATTCATTCCCAAAATAATTTAAACTGCATACAGGTAGTCTCTAGCTTACGCGGGTCAACTTAACGATTTTTGACTTTACGATGGGTTAATGGGGTATTGACTGCATTTTCTACTTACGATGGGTTTATCGGGTATCCCCACGTACATGGAGCATCGGCATATATCTATTTAGTTAAAATAATACATGCGCTCACACAAAGCTAGAAAATACAACAGCAAAATCACCCGCGAGCCCGACAGCCGGACCGCTGTTAGCGCTGTGATGCCGGCGCGCAGGTGAACCGTGAGAATCGCCTATCACCTCTGGCCGGGGGAGATCCGGGGCGTGGTCTATACGAACGGCAGAGCTGACGTAGTCGATGCGGTTCCCTTCAGTGACGGTGAAGACTTTGTCCGCCCTCGCGATGTCCTCCGGGCTCGGGTCAAAGATACGCAGGTGAAGGTCTTGCCTCCTGTCGGGGGCGAGGAACCGCTCGACTTCCTGCAGCGGGTACAGCAGCTTCCTCAGCTGCTGCTTCGGCAGCCGCAGCACCTCAGCAAAGGCTTGGGACGTGCTGTTAGAGCGGCTCAGGAGCTCCAGTACCGCAGGCATTTCAAACAGCCTTTCCGCTCCCAGCCGCAGCCAGGGCGCCGCCATTCTCCCTCCCCAGAAGGCGGGCAGAGTTTACTCCTGTGGCCTGGGTTGCGCGTGCGTGAGCGCCCGCTGCCGCCGCGACGCCTGCTGGGAGTTGTAGTCTCCTCTGGTCTCCTTCGTTCCTGTCTAAGCTTTTTGCGTTCAGTGAGCGGGAGGAGGGTGGAGGCAGGCGGTGACCTAAGGGGAACAGCTCACTGGGTTTCTTTAACACCTTGGACTTAACGATTATGTCTTACTGGAAGGATGTTTAACGGTTTCCAAGGGCTAAAGACTTACCTGGCCATGTGGCCCTTGAGTCTCAAGCGAAAGATTAACAGTGTGAAGCTCTGATACATTCCAGGAACGCTTGATTTTCACAGTTTTTGGTTATCTTATTAACCGTTGACATTTATCATAAATCCACATCACTAGGATAAACACTTTTGCAAAAAAGAAAAGAGCTGGTGAGAAATGTGATTGTAATAGCACCTCGTTTTTGTGGAAGGGACTGTTTGTATTTCCGCCTTCGCTATAGCTGCAGGAAATGTCATTAAACTTTAGAGATTTCTTACAAAAACAATTTTGCATAGATGTTAGAGAATTGTTTCCTGGACGTTTCATAATATTATCTTATTTCAAAAGTTTCTCCCTAAAGCCGATCAGTGCTGAAATGGGAGATACAGGTATCATAATGATGAAATGAATAACTGAAAGATATTCGTGTGTTAAATAAACTAGTTTTTCTAAAACTTCAGCAGCAAATAGCAGAGAAAGGGTAACTCATGGTTTCTTGAGCTATTCCCCAGGTGGTTCAATAACTAAACAGGACAATTCTTGAATAAATACGATACGAAAGTTAATGAACAGAAGCAACGACTTTGAAGGCAGCCAATACGGCAGCCTGATGTGCTGCTGGCTGGCTAATTTTTTATTGATCTTTGCGTTAGAGTTTGGGGTGCTTTTCTGTTCGCTATTCTTGCTCCTGCATATATAAAAGTGTATATAACACTCTGTTATATACATCAGAAATTTGGGATTCTTATTACTGTGTATGTAATATACTTTGAAAGTGCTTTTATACATGCCATTTTGTTTTCACTTTAGAGCCCCAGGTTTGGAAATAAGAGCATAAAAGAGTTTTGGCAATTCTTAGAAAGGTTTTAGAGGTGTTCCGGGATTAATAGACATTATAGTATTCATTTAATAATCATTCATGGTTCTGAATTCTAAATCATTTTGGGTTTCATTTGATAGGACAAATCATTTTAGAATTATTTGACAAGACAGTTTTTGCAACAAATTGTCTTGTCATACAAAGCTTGAAGGATCAAACAGTCTACTGGAAAGTATGACTAGTAAAACCACTTGACAATTTATATATATTTTTTCTCTTTCACTTCATCTTTTAAAAGCATCTGTATAAACAAAGCATATGAAACTTCAGAAGGATGGTTTAGAGTTAATAATGCACTATGCTTTCCCTCAACATGATTAAACTCTTTCCTAATTTGCAGAAGTTCAAATATGAAACATATATAGCAGTGAGACATACTAGTAACAAGGGGTTAGAATTGGCAGGAATTAGTTTATAATAACCCCATTGTAGGGCTGCAATGGAAATCATCTGGTCTACAGGGACTTATCAAACCCCAGGAAAAAAGGCTCACACCTGTAATCCCAGCACTTTGGCAGGCCAAGGCAGGAGGATCGCTTGAGCCTGGGCAACAAAACCAGACTGTCCTTAAAAAAATAAAACAAAATATTGAAGGGAATGAAGTCTGGTGGATAGGATGTTATGACAGGACTTTCTGGGTTCTGGCAATAGTACTGTGAATCTGTTGTTGTTGGCAGCATCTTGGTTGGAGGTGGTCTTTTTGTGTGTGGAGTAGGAGCTTAACCAGTAAGTGTAGATCTAGCCTGCTAGATCAGGGCTAGGTCAGGGCTAAGATTCAGAATAGGGTTTTAGTCCAAGTAGGGAAAAGAAGGACTGTAGATTAGAAAACCTTGCTGTCTAATAATATGCGCCTCCCATTTACTGTGTCCAAAACGGAATTTCTAATATTCTCTAATTGTCCTCTAATCTGTAAGAGACAATGGCACCTTCATTCCTCCAGTTGACCTAGCCGAAAATCTTGGGAGAAATTCTGGACTCCTTTTTTCTGTTATCCCAAGTCCAAGTTGTTAGCAAGCCTCTTGGCTTTACCTTCAAAACATATCCTGAATTGGATACTTTTTAGCATATCCACTGCTACCACCCTGTTACAAGCCACCATTATCTCCCACCTAGATTATTGTAGTAGCTTTTAAATTGATTACCCACCTTTGCCCTTTGCCCCCTTCAGTATGTTTGCAACATGGTGATAGGGAAGTGGGGCAGGGAAGTGCAAGGAGGAGAAGGGCAGGTCCCTGGCTAGAGCTCCACCCCTGGCCTGTGCCCACGGACCTAGATGAGGACAGGCACTTCTGGCTTTGTGCCCAAATGTTGCATTTCCGAGAACCACCCTGGTCTGCCACGCCCCCATCCTGTGCCTATAAAAACCCCGACACCTAGCAGGCAGATGTACAAGTGGCTGGACCTTGAGAGGAACACATTGGTGGAAGAAGACAAGCTGCTGGATGTCAAGAGGACGTCGAGGGGAGGAGGCTGCCCACCAGCAGGCCATTGACCAGCAGAATGATGCAGAGTTTGGCAGGGGTGGTTAGAGGGCTGCTGAGTGGCTGAACTCCTGGGGAAAACCATCTCCCTTCTGGCTCCCCTTTCTGCTGTGAGCTACTTCCACTCAAAACCATGCACTCATTCTCCAAGCCCACGTGTGATCTGATTCTTCCAGTACACCAAGGCAAGAACCGAGGATATCGAAAGCTCTCTGTCCTTGTGACAAGGTAGAGAGTCTAATTAGCTGGTTAACACAAGCCACCTATAGATGACAAAACTAAAAGAGCACACAGTAGCACATGCCCACTGGGGCTTCAGGAGCTATAAACATCCAGCCCTAGATACTGCCGTGGGGTCGGAGCCCCACAGCCTGCCCGTCTGTATGTCCCCCTAGAGGTTTGAGCAGTGGGGCCCTGAAGAAGTGAGCCACTCCCTGTCACATGCCCTGCGAGTGGGACAAGAGTACTTTCCCCATTTGAATGGCAGCAACCATGATCCTGTTAAAATATAAGCTAAACCTCCGAGAGCCTCCTGTCTCACTCATAGAAAAAGTCCTTGCACTAACCAAAAAAACTCTCCATGATCTTTCATTTTCTTCTTCCACTCTTGTCTGACTTTATCTACATTCCAGCCACACTGGCTTCCTTGCTGTTTTTCAAGCAAGCCATATACACACACCTGCCTCTTTGTCCTTGTACTTCTCCCTGGAATGCTTACCCCAGATAATCACATGGCTTATTCCCAGTATGACTTAGGATGTATTTGTGGCCAACCTTCTGAGAAAAAGTGCCTTCTGTTTTGATACCAAGGAGGTAGTTTACCACAAAGTTAACAAGGTTTTAAAAATTTAATATGACTTTGACAGGTGTTGCATACTTTATACATCATCCCTACAATCAGCTTTTATTGCTGAAATTCATCTGCCCTAAATGTCGTAGTTATACTCTGTCATGCTTAGCTGAGAATAGAAGGAAGATAGGTAGGACAGGATCCTCTCAATTGTTCTTACTGCGATGTCTGCCTCTGTAGCGAATGGCCGTTGGGTCCAGAGTGATCCCAATTTATGTCCAGGTCCTATAGGTTTCAAGCTTATGGAATCCATCTAAGACATGAAGAAGGTAAGCTTTGTAGGCCTAGATAGGGAGGGGACATTGGGGACATCAGAGAACTCGCATCCTAAGTTAAACATGGTTTCAATGTCCTGACAGAAGCAAGAGCAGGGACTCTAGCAAAACTTACTTCTAGAACTAGAGAGAGGGAATGGATTAGGTCTCAGTGTCTGATTTCCACTACACCTTTCTTACCCTGACTTTTCCCCTTGTCTTAACAACAATAATGAACATTTATTGAGTGCCTGCTATGCCAGGAATTTATCTGAGTACTGATAAACTATGAGAAAGACCTGATTACTTTCAAATTGGGATCTCAAACTCTTGTATTAGGAAGAAAATACTGGGATAAAGGAAGATGGAAGAGGCTTTATTTGAAGGAGGATGATATGGGAGAACCTTCCACGTAAATTACTTAAATTGTAATAACTACTATCTGAATGAATGATTTAAATTTAAAATACATTTAATTATATTTTTTCTCAAGTTTTCTGTGCAACATTTATTTTAAAATTTTACTTTAGATATTATCTGACACATTGACACAAATTTGTGGCACAAGTTTGATTTGGTCACCTAATTTCTTCTTTTTTTTCAGAGACAAGGTCTCACTCTGTTGCCCAGGCTGGAGTGGGCACAATCATGGCTCACTGCAGTCTCAACCTCCTGGGCTCAAGTGATCTTCCTGCCTCAGCCTCCTAAGTAGCTGGGAGGACAGGCACTCAACCACCCTTGGCTAATTGTACAAAGTTTTTTTTTGTTTTTGTTTTTGTTTTTGTTTTTTTGAGAGACAGAGTCTCACTATGTTGTCCAGGTTGGTTTTGAACTCCTAGCCTCAAGAAATCATCTTGCCTTAGCCTCCCAAAGTGCTGGGATTACAGGCATGAGCCACCACACCAGACTTAATTTCTTAATTAGGGCATAAATTATTATTCTTGAGATTTATTATTTTACCATCATTCAAGAACCGATAGAGACGTATTTTCCATGATCTTAGTCTTTGGAGCTCATGAAAGCATTGAGTTTTTAAAAATATCTGATTAATGTATCTTTAGAGAATCTATCTTAAGTTTAGAGAATTTTTTTTCTTTTTCAGAGACGTTGTTTGAGCTTTCTTTTAAGGTTGTGCCTACTGCACTGACAGATTTCTCTAAAGAGATCTGGAGATTAACCATCAGTACTCATATGTAGGAGGTGAGTTTGTAGAATGATTTGGATTCTGGAGAAGCAGTAAAGGTTCACTTCTGTCAAGGTTGTTTTTGTCAATAGAGAGAGAAATGATTGCGTTAATTTTTTTTCATTCATAATTTTGCTGTGGCTCTGTGCCGTACAAGTGCTATTAGAATAATTTGGAACACTATTTACCATATTCAAGTTGCGTTTTTATATCGGTAACAAGCTCAGAGGGTTTTTTATTGTTGGAAAATAGTGTGGATTTTGCTGTTCTGACTGATTAATTCATTAACATTTTAATTCTTGTTGTGTATTAAGCAAGGTTATTTTAGTGGGCAAGTTTAGTTTGTAGTACACATCTAGTTTATGATTTGTTTTTCTAAGACCAACAGAGCGGGCACAAAAGAATCAGCGAGTAGGCAAGGGTAGGAGCAAAACTGCAAATTTATTTTTTGGTCACTTAGCTTCAGGGAAGAAGGTGGGTAGGGAGAGGTCTGTCGGCCTCCGGCAAAGGAGGCCAAGAGAGTCACCCAGTGAGCTCTCGGGCGGAGTTCCTGATACAGTCCCGACTGGGGGCTGGGAAGTCCGTGCGGGGTGTCTGCCGGGAGCGGCTTTTCTAGGAGTGGGAGGGCAATAGGCGGGACACGGGCGTGTCGGGGGGGTGTTCCGTAGGTGCGACCAGGTAAATCTTGGTCTCTTTGGATTGACGTCACCTGGCGCATGCCCGGTTGGTCTGCACCTTCCCGGGCGCCGGCTGCATTTTCGCGCGCGCGGGAAAAGCAGGTGATGAAGAACCCGGAAGTGCGCCATCTTACCTCCGTTTGTCCAAACAGTTTATATCTCATTGCCTTATTGGAAGTGAATGGAATGTTCTCTAACACCCTGAGGGGATGAGGCAACATTCACAGGCAGATATATTGAGACATATTCAAATTTTTAACTTATTCATAGGTAGAGTGTGTCAGGTGTTCCCAAGACTAGCTCCCAGATGAGGTGAACAAGGATGCACAGGACTCAGCATATAGTTCTACTTATACTTATAATTTACCACAACAAAAGAATACAAAGCAAGCCTGGCAAACGGAAAAGGCACTTAAAGTTTGGAGGAAGCCAGGCACAAGCTTCTAATCGTCCCCTAAGTTGCACAGGATGCAATTAATTCTGCCAGCTATGAGTTTTAACAACATGTGTGAAATGTTGTCTACAAGGAAAGCTCACCTGAGCCTACGAGTCCAGGGTTTTTATCAAGTGCTGATCATATAGGCATCTAGTGCCTGTGTGACTGACTCTAGTCACTGGAAGTTCAGATTTGCAGAAGGAAAACAGCATCGGTATGTACGACATTGTTTGTACAAATAGTTTAGATACAGTGAGCCACTCATCATGAATAGATTGTTTTCTATTCATACAGGAAACTGTTTACCAGTCAAGTTCTCAAATGTCAGCCCAGTGCCAATCTTGTAAACAAATCTTTCTAAGGGTAGCAGCCACAGGCCTGCTATGTGAACTGTTTTCTGCACATAGAGTAAAGATAGAAACATTTAAAAATGAGAAGTTTTGGCAAGATGGCTGAATAGGAACAGCTCCAGTCTCCAACTCCCAGCGCGAGCGACACAGAAGACCGGTGATTTCTGCATTTTCAACTGAGGTACTGGGGTCATCTCACTAGGGAGTGCCAGACAAT
>NW_012123820.1:6167981-6199891 GCF_000951035.1 Colobus angolensis palliatus | reverse complement strand
TGGGTGCAGCACACCAACATGGCACAAGTATACATATGTAACAAACCTGCACGTTATGCACATGTACCCTAGAACTTAAAGTATAATAAAAATAAATAAATAAATAAATAAAATTAAAAAAAATGAGAAGTTTCACACCTGCACTTGTTGTGAGATTGTATACTTGTAGGAAAGATGTATTCCAGGTTCTACTCTAAATACAAGTGATTTCTCTGGAGATTTTTGAGAAAAGTGGGACAGACCTTCTCTAGTCATATTAATAGGACATGGCAAAACTAGAATTATTCCTGTGGAAGGAGGTTATAATCAAAGCTGCTGTCTCAGCCACCTGTAATAAAATATGGGGCCTCTGGAGAGGAATGCAATGAATTGGTGATTCAACTGGTGTGAACATCAGGTTTAGCTGGAGTTGAGTACAGCAATGTCCTTGAACATTCCTTCCAACCTCCTTCCCCATCCTCCTCTAGGGGCTGGCAATCAGATTCAAACGATGTTTTGTGATTACTCTCTAGAAAGGAATAATGCCTGGTGTAATAGTACTAGGTGATTACCTCATAGGCAGGATCTCATGGGTGGTGGGTGCACAAGTGGTTGAGCCCAGAATGCTGTGATATATCTCTCTCCTGCCTAGAATAGTGCAAGTCAGAACCTGACCTTTCACTCCTCTCTCTAGGTATCTGTTATTTACCAAGATAGCTGATTTTTTTTTTTTTAAAGATAGCTGATTTTAACATAATAGTATAATCTCACAAGCTCACATTATGAACCCACAAGCAATAGAAGAAAAAATAAGAAAATGATAATTCATTCTAGAGGTAATCAGAATGAATGGACTTGGCGGACAAAGAATTTAAAATAAAAACAGAAAATATCATCAGAGATAAGGGAATATATGGCAAATATGAAACAGGAAGCTTCTAAGAAGTACCAGTTGAACATATTGGATATGAATTATATTATTGTTGAAGTAAATTTCTCAATGGATGTGTTTAATAGTTGAATAATATTAACTTGAAGAACAAAATAGAGAGCAGGATAATTAGATTGGAGAATATTCCAATAAATATTAGGAAGGGATAAAAAATATAAAGAATTTAAAAGTTAAGGGCTGTGAAGGTAAAAAGAAGAAATTTAAATAACAATATTATAAGGGTTGGGCATGGTGGCTCACTCCTTTAATCCCAGCACTTTGTGAGGCTGAGGTGGGCAGATCAATTTGAGGCCAGGAGTAGGAGACCAGTCTGGCTAACATGGTGAAACCCCTTTCTCTACTGTAAATGCGAAAAATTAGCCCGGTATGGTGGTGCACACCCATAATCCCAACTACTTGGGAGGCTGAGGCATGAGAATTTCTTGAGCCTGAGAGGCAGAGGTTGCAGTGAGCCGAGGTTACACCACTGCACTCCAGCCTGGGTGACAGAGCAAAACTCTGTCTCAAAACACAAAACAACACAAAACAAAAGCAAACCAAACAATATTATGGGAGTACTTGAAAAAAATGAAGTAAAAGGAGGAAATTTACTGAAAATTTCCAGAATTAAAGATACTTTGGCTAGGAAGCAGAGCACTACTTCTTACAGGTTTAATTGCTTTATCGTATTTAGCCAAGTAAAAGAAAAATACTAAATCAAAAAAGATCTTATCGATTTCCTTTTCTCAATACAGAACATTCAACATTGAAATGTTTTCAACAGTTTCATATTTCCTACTTTTTCTTTTCCCAAGGTGAGATAATCATAACAGTATTCTTTAGACAATTCCCCTACACACATTTTGAAATCACATCAAATTACTCCAAGTTATTGGTAGTATATTAGTAAGTAAAAAGAAAGCATGTAAGAAAGAAAGATCACTAGTAGGAAAATAGTCATAAAAACATAACTTAGTTGTCAATGGAGCATAAATTATTCTAAGAAAAAAGTCAATGTAGGCCTTCAGACTTTTAAAATTCTTAAATTTCATGTATGGAATATCTGAGCTTTTATGTTTCAACAACATAATCAGTGCTACAAGTGACCAAAATAAAAACGACTTTAATAAAACACATTTCAGAAAGTTGTGGTAAAATGGAAGCAGTCACCAAACACAAGTGTTCTGTGGCTTCTGGTATCTGTTTACCTTTTTGCTGCTGCCCACAAGTTAAATGATACAGTGATTTAGTTTTAAAAACCATGCTTTTGAAGCTGTAACTGCATCCTTCCTTTTCTAATCCAGTAGAGTAGAGATGATGTGAAATGGTCAAATTCAGGAAACATTTTAAAGGAGAGACCAAAAAGACTTACTTGATAGATGAGGAAAAGTAAAGAATCAAGGGATGGGACTTTTACATGCAGATTAAGAAATTTAGATTAGTCTTCCCTCTCAAGCCAAGTAGAAAATCTAGACATAATCATTTTAAAAGTCTACTGGATGGTGTATCAGTGACCTAGCAATGTAATGAATAATTACCTCGCCAAGATTCAGAAAAAGAAAGAAATACAGATTGATGAAACTGGCATTGGAACTACTTTTATCCTAGGGATGTTTACTGATTGATATAGAAGAGCTAGTTGAAAGGTGACCAGTGCCTTTGGTAGCCTCTTGAAATGGGAAAGAGTGGTTTGGGATAGGATGGAGCGGAAAATAAAATCACCCCTTATATAGTGTCTTAGTCCATTTTGTGTTACTATACTGTAATACCACAGAATGGGTAGTTTATAAAAGAAATCTATCCCCTATAGTTCTAGAGGATGGAGAGTCCAAGTTTGAGGGGCTGGCATCTGGTAAGGGCCTTCTTGCTCATCATAACATGGTTAAGGGTATCACATGGTTAGAGAGCAAGAGTGCGCATGTCAACTCAGTTCTCTCTTCCTCTTATCATAAAGCCATCAGTCCCATCACTGGGGTCCCAACCTGATGACCTTATCTAATCCTGCTTACCTTCCGAATGCTGTACCTCCAATCAACATATGAGTTTGAGGATTAGTTTCCAACATGAAATATGGAGGACACATTCAAGCCATGGCACATAGACTGCAACCTACCTTTGAGTCATCTGATTGCACAGAAAATTCTAGTCCTTAAAACTGGATTGAGGTGATTCTTGATTGCTAGTATTTATAGACTCCTGGCAGAAGCAAATGAAAATCTTCTCCAGAGGAAGACAAAAATTTGCAGGTCCTCAAATAATTTCCAATTTTTCTGCAATTTGAGAAAGAAAACACAATACCTGGCACACGAGGAGACCAAACATCACAGAAAGAACCAATAGAGATTTACCCACAGCTACTTCAAGTATTGGAATGATCAGAGACTTTAAAATATTATTTTTATGTTTCAGGAGACAAAGGACTAAAAGTTTTGGTGGAAAACTAAAATTACAAAAATGGTAGCAGATTCGAAAAAGGAATCAAATAGCCTCTGAGAACAGGAAAAAAAAAAATACGGTAACCCAAAACTAAGAGGCTGAACTGAAATTCGAACCCAGGAAGTTCAACTTAGGAGCCATAACCTTAAAAGTTACTCTCAAAATTAGGTGAAAAATTGTGACATTCTTAAACTCCAAATGTAACTAATTAGTGTTTAGCCAACTAAAATTATTTTTCAGTTTTTCACTGAAAACATTATCTTATAAAAGTTAGACAGGATGGTCAAATATGTAATTTGGGGACAAAATTTTTAAACCACTGATAAAATAAAACCATGATGAATCAACAGAACATTTACCATTTCCTTGAGAAAGGCCCAATAAAATCTGAATAAAATTTCAGGCAAATACAAGCTTCTATGACTGATATAATTTTCATGCTTCATATTCTTTTGTTAGAAAGTTATATAGAACTAATTTACTTATTAATACTGTCTGAGACATTTAAGGTAAACCCACTTGGCTCAGTCTAGAATATTTCTTTTTAAAATGTTCTATTCTTCTTGACTTTAATGTTACGGTGATCTGGAGATCAGATGATACTTGTCTCTCTTCAGCGTGCTTTGCCTTGATGTTAGTTTTTAGCCAGGGTATATGATTGGGCTTCTCCTTTAAAAAATTTATTTCCATATATTCTGGACTTCTCAGTTGACACTTACAGATGAAAATTACCTGACTACCTCAGGTAGGAAATATCTTAATGCAGAGCTCCTTCAAGGTTATATTTTTGACAAGATTTTCCATTAATTTGGTTTCTTGGGAATGAAAGACAATTGACTGAGTGGAATATCATTGTACTTGAGACTAGAATTAGAGTAGATTATTTTTCAACTTTTATTCAATTGGCAGACAAACACTGTGGGGTACCATCAATGCCCTTCAGTAAAGGACTTTGTTGCTCCGGTGTTGATAGTGTTTTCCACAGTTCAGGGATCAGCCTCTTCATGGATTGCCTTACCCAAGATCATGGTCCTTCCTGTGGCTATAACAAATGACTCATAGATGCAGAAGTGTAAAGATCTGGCCATTTCAGGACAACAGAGGACAACTCTAAGGGGCAGTTTCAGCTCTATAGCTCCCCATAGGGTTAGCTGAGTCTGGTGTGGGGCTACTGTACAGTGTGATTTCCTATGCCCACATCAGTTTCTCTTCCTTCTTATCCCCAAGTGAGGGTCTGAGGTTACTCCTTAATATAATAACAATCCTTCACGTTAAACTCCATCTTGGAGTTTGCATTCCAGGGTACCCAAAAGTGGCAGTCTTCACAAATTTTCATGCAATGAGGTAGGGAATCTATCTTTTATCCATCCATCCATCCATCCATCCATCCATCCATCCATCCATCCATCCATCCATTTATCTATTTCTTTACACTGCTGCTTTTAAAACAATTTTTAAATTTTATAGAGATGGGCTGTCACTATGTTGCCCAGGCTCGTCTCAAACTCCTGGGCTCAAGTGATCCTCCTGCCTCAACTTCCCAAAGTGTTGGGAATACAGGCATGAGCCACCATGCCTGGCAGCACTGTTGTTTTTATTAAACCATCCTGGCAACTCAAAAGATTCATTTTTATTTTTTTCAGCAACATTTCTTCAAGGTATGATATCTATACTATCCATCAGGTAGTCATTTGTTATGTTTAAGCAGTTTCCAAAAGATGTGAATTAAATGTATGTTTAGGCATGTTAGCATCCTTTGTGATCAAAATCTTAATGTGCAGCTATTTTTGAATTTGCTAGATAAATTTACAAAAATCTTAGCATTGGTTTCATCAAATTGTCTCCAGGCGGCAGCAGAGAGTAATCTTAATGCAAATAGATGATTAGAAACAGCACAGGGTTTGCTTATTTGTTTAAACAAAACAAACCAATTATGAGAAGGTAAAGAAGAAAGAGTGAATGAATACATAAATAGATTCTGTAGGGATTAGGAATATGGGGGATGTATTGGAGACAAAACAGAGTTACCACCTTCAAAAAAGTAGATAGTAAAGGAGAGACTAATTAGCCACATAGCTTAAGAAGTAGACTTAAGAAATCTCACTTTGGAGTGAATCCTGTTTCTATCACTTATCAACTGTGTGGCTTTTGACGATTTACATAACTTCTCTGCTTTGAGTTTCCTCAATGGTAAATGGTATTTACTATATAGGATTGTTGAGATAATTAAATTAGGTAATATTTATAAACTGCTTAGAACAAGACCAGGGTATTAAGCTTAGGGCTTGACAAATATTTGCTATGGATCTGACTAGTGAGATTTGCAGTTGATATTTAGCTAAATATAAAATGTGATTACTAATTTCTCTACTCTGATTTTGCTTATTTTGATACTGCACACATTTGATTTTCAAACATCTATTTCTCAATTTTCCTTTTTGTATAATCTGTAAAATTATAATGAAAAAATAATCATTAATTCCAATATGATATATTTTTTCTTTTTAAGAATAATTTTTATGCAGGTGACATAGATCAACCATATATTAGGAATAAAAAATGTCAAGAAAAGTCAATATAATAGTCGGTATAAAAATAGAAATATGCATTTTTTGAGGCTCTTTTAAGTTACCATTTAGTCCATTTAATGATTGTCCATGGAGGAAGATACAGGATTTCAGATGAGTCTTGAGAGCGTGGGTCAATGAAGGTTACAGAGAGGTAAACTGGAAAATAGAAAATGGAATATGGCCAGGAAAGCAGTCTTTTTATGCAATTGCATGTTGAATTATCGAATTTTTGTGGTAATTCATTAGATTCAAATCTGTAGTTATTGTACAAGGGAGCAGAGAGGAAGTAAAGAAAAGAGTAGAGTGTTGTAGAGTTTGAGTCCCTTAAAATCCTTTAGACTCTTAGGTATTGTTCTTTTTACCTCTGTGAAATTGGTATATTACCACTTGGCTAGCAGGACAGAGTAGATTGATGGAATTAGGACTAAGTGTTTAGCTAGTATATTTGTGTGAGCGTGTGTGCGTGTATGTTTGTGTGTGCACACATGCATGTGTATAGAAGGGTAAGTCAGGCCAGATGTCTAAGCCAGAGAGTTCACCAAAAGTAACAGTGACAAGGAGTTATTGGCCCATTTTGCAAGAATCACATCCAGAAAATTTAGCTACGGTAGGAAGGGCAGGCAGGTGCTGAAGTTCTCGGCAGTCAAGAATCAAATATAAGAGGTAAATGAGTAGGCAGTGGTACTGGGGAACAAAGGGTCCAGGGAACAGAAGTCAGGAATAAAATTCCATAGAGTCTTTGCAGTAAGTGTTCAAGAGTCATGCACAGCTCCTACATAATGGGGAGGAATCCCAAGGGTAAAGCTGCAACATTTCATCTTAAATGGTTTCAGTGTGGCTAAGTCTGAATCTGACATAGGAGAGAAAGATATACACCTGATTGAAAGAAGTTTACTTCAACAACATTTACAGGTACCTACATCAATTTTCAGTTTACTGCAGTTAATAAATTGAGTAAACCAGCCATGCTGGTTTGGGGGCATTATGGCCTAAAGTAGTTCTAATTTACTAAAGCTTCTGTGTCTTTTTGTTGTGGCTACAACATTAATTGGCATTACATTGTTCTGTTTGTTTCTCTTATGCTATGATTCTTAATTGGTATTATTGAAGGAGAATTGGAAAACTGGTAGAGTAAAAGATTTGGGTTTCTGACTTGAACGACACCTGTTTCTTGATCCTTTTTCACTCTTTTGCTTTGCTTCCTGGGTCCTGTGCCCAAGGGACCCAACCAGGGAGAATTTGGGGCCTTTAGATTTTTTAGAGAGGTGCATTTACCAGACACATCTTTCTCTAATTATACTGACTTTCATGGCATGTTGTGGGTGATTATGTTAACAAACTTTTAGTCCCTTTATTGTTTTAAACATTCACGGTCCATTAAAGGTAGAAGGTAGGAGTTGAGAGGTTACAGGCGTGTGGTTTTGGGGTGGAGAGGATGAGGGACCAGGGAGAGAAACTGTCATCCTGCCAAATCTATTTTGCGAATTTTATGGTTTTTTATACCCATCACTTGATTCTTAAACTGCTGATTGCAGATTGTGGTCTGACCTCAGGTGAGTGCATTGGAGTGTGTCTATGAAAGTTGTTGCCTGAAATTTCAAAGTAGAGGAGCTGAGTGAAAAGAACACAGGGCTAGAAAATATAACACATTTTATTCCCAGCTGTGCCAACAAATCGCTTTGAGGCCGTAGGCCATTTAGCCCTTCTGTGGTTTAGTTTTAGCTATGTCATTGAGCAGATATTAAAATCAATGATCTCCAAGAATTTTTGATGACATGAGAAAAAGCTAATGTCAATATAACATAAACAGATACAAACTTGAGTAAGAAACTTTCCCAGTATCACTGGACTAGTAATTGCACAACAGAAACTTAACCCTATGTCTCTCTGTATTCTAAACCAGTGTGAATTTTAACTTTAACTTCCCTCTGCTCACTGCAACCCCTACCTCCTGGGTTCAAGCGATTCTCATGCCTCAGCCTCCCAAGTAGCTGGGACTACAGATGAGTGCCATCACACCTGGCTAATTTTTTTTTTTTTTTTAAGTAGAGATGGAGTTTGGAGTTTTGTCATGTTGCCCAGGTGGTCTTGAACTCCTGAGCTCAGGCAATCTGCCCTCTTCAGCCTCCCAATGTGCTAGGATTACAGGCATGAGCCACTACTCCCGGCCAACTTTAACTGCTATGTGGTGGAAAACCAGAATGTTACCCGTATTTTAAATGATGTATTCTCACTAATTTTCCAACACCTGGTGAAACATTAGACAGAAGAGAAGACATTTTTTGTATTGGTCTTCCCATTGTCATAGCTCATACCCTCAAGAGTTCCATGCCCTCAAGGACCTGATTTCACTGTCTTCATCAAATTAACTAATTGGAAAAAAAGCTTGAGAAGGGGAAAAGGGAAAATATTCATAATGTTTGGCAAGAAGGAAGATGAAACTGCTAACTGAGAAAAAAAAATGCATGCTGTTTTATCTTTTTCCTGTTTGCAATGTTTTCTTCCCCTTCCTGTATAGTTTTGCCTTGGGGTAGAAAATTCTTAGCATATAGAATATTTTTCCCTCTCTCAGACATAACTTAAAAGCGTAGTAACTAGCAACATTAAGGAAGAGGTTTTGTTTGTTTGTTTGTTTGTTGGTGGTGGGGGAAGTCTGAATTCCAGATGTGTGGCAACTAAAAGATAGGTGATTATTTGTAATTTGGTTAAAATGATCAGTCTGATTCTCCAAAGGTGAAACTGAATGGCAATGAGTACTGAGTTCTGTTAAACAGAATGCCCTCACCCCCAATAAGGTAGATACCTACGTCCGAATTACTGAAACCTGTGAATATGTTACCTTGTGTGGCAAAAAGGACTTTGCAGATGTGATTAAATTAAGGATCTTGAAATTAGGAGATCATATTGGATTATTTGGGTGGACTGAAAATAATCACAAGGTATTTACAAAAGGGAGGCAGAAGGGTCACAGTCAGAGAAGGAGATGTGACGGTGGACCAGAAGTCCGAATGATGTAGCTCCAAGCCAAGAAATGCAGGCATTCTCAAGTCGCTGGAAAGGACAGGGAACAAATTCTGCCCGAGCCTCCAGATGGAGTGCAGCCCTTCCAACACATTTATTTTAGTCCCCTAAGGTCCATTTCAGACTTCTGATCACCAGAACTGTAAGATAATAAATGTTATGTTGTCTTAAGCCACTGAGTTTATGGTAATTTATTACAGTAGCAATAGGAAGCTAATACACTTATGATGTTTACAGGGTTGTGTGTTGACTCCCATTATAGACAGTAATTTCACACAGTAATTTTCAAGGAAAAATACTGTATTCCAGACTTAAATACTAAGGCCATAAAGCTCTTCAACCTGGAGAAAGCCTCTAAAAGTTATCATGAATGGGAAATTTACAAGGATGGGCCAAAATAGATCAATATTCTGTTTTACTTTTTGGTGCAAGTTTAGACAAATCTGTTTATCTTGGACATGTTCAGTGCCTTACTGTAAAATTTATCTGTGTACAGCAGAAGTGAGAGGAGAACCAATGAGCTGAGAGATAATTCAATCAATCTGCTTCCTCCGTCTTTGCTTCAGGGCTTCATACAGGAAATCTATTGCTGTGTCAAGTTCCAGAGAAAAGCTTCGTTCGTCCAAGTTACTAACCAGGCTAAACCACATAGACGTGAAGGAAGGGTCTAGAAGGAAGGGAGTGCCCCACTGTTGATGGGGTAAGGGGATCCTGTACCGAGAAGCTGACCAGAGAGGGTCTCACCATGCACACAGTTCCTTCTGTACCTGTGTGGAGGAAAAGTACTGAGTGAAGGGCAGGAAAAGAGAAAACAGAAATGCTCTGCCCTTGGAGAACTGCTAACCTAGGGCTACTGTTGATTTTGGCTGTCTTCTTAGTGGCTGGTAAGTTTGAATTCTCTTTGGGAGAACAGTGAGAAACCTGGTCTCAGATCTTCCTTAGTTTATTTTTTGTCTGTCTTCTGGGGCAATGCAAATCAATTGCAATAATAGATATAGGGGGTTGCTAAATACGGGTTACTCCCATATCTAGTTTACTTTATCATCCTTTTTTCCGGTGTCTTGCTTATTTTACTTTGCATCCTACTACAATATACAGATCTCTATAATTTGTCTTACTGCCCACTTCCTTATTTCCTGTTTTTTGAACAAGGCAGGATAAATCAAATACATACTAGCAGCAATCAAAGGCACTTAGGTTCTCTTTATCTTATTCTCTGCCCCCACCCCCTTTTTTGAGACAGGGTCTTGCTCTGTTGCCCAGGCAGGCGTGCAGTGGTGCAATCATGGCTCACTACAGCCTGTAACTCCAGGGCTCAAGCAGTCCTCCCACTCAGCCTCCTGAGTGTCTAGGGCTACAGATATGTACCACTATGCTTGGCTAATTTTTAAAATTTTTGATAGAAATAGAGTCTTGCTATATTGTCCACGCTGGTCTTGAGCTCCTGGCTTCAAGCGATTCTCCCATCTCAGACTCCCAAAGCATTGGGATTACAGGCATGAGCCACTGCACCCAGCCTCTTCTCTCTTAAATTTTTTCTTAAAAAATAAGAACCCTAACTCATTTAGGTCCACATTGCCAGTAGCATAGGTGAGGACAGTTTATTGCTTTCTGTCACTTTCGATGATTAGGCACTTAAAAAATATAATATGCTTACAGTTATAGTGGTGTGTCTGTGATGTATGTCTGTATTTATCTTCAAGATGTGTGGGCTGTAAGAGACACTACGAGTTAGAGAACACACTCTTCAACATCTAGGTTCCTATAGAAGTTATAGAGAACTTGGGCCACTGTGGGGGTGTCCTGGTTTCACTGTAGAAGGTTAGGAGTTGGTGTGGGAGGGAGTTTTCAGGTTTCACTTTTAGTAGACGAAGCAGCTGCAAGGGAAGAGTGTAGTTGGTTTTAAATGTTATAATTTGATAATTGAAAGAAGAAAAGGCATTTTTCCTAATTTCTGAATGACTTCCAGCAAAAAATCTACTTTCCACATGTTAATCTTACTAGTGAGCACATGCAAAATAACTATACTCTATGACTGTACCTTTCTATTGAGAATTTTCACATGCTTTTCCCCCTTTGATCTGCACAGCAACCCAGTGAGTTAGACATGGAAGACACCTCTCCATTTTACAAAGGTAGAAACGGAGGCGTAGAGAGGTAAAATAATTTGCCCAAGGTTAGATATGACTAGTGTGCGGCAGAATCACAATCAGCAATGATATGCATCAGTAAGCAACACTAATCATTTGAGTGGGCAATTTTCCTCATTATTTAACCATTGTGCTTTTCACCAAAGAACATCAGTGAAAAAAGTCAAGCTGATACTTAGTTTTAGCCTTAATAGACTGTTCCTCACCTAAAATAGTCAAGTGATCTGAACCTTTCAGTAGTTGAGATCTCATTGTAGAAAGCTCTTCTAGAAACTTGTGCAGGACCCAGCTTGGCTGGGGCAGCCAGATAGGCCAGGAGCTGTTTATGTCACATTGCACTGTTACTTCTGGGAAAAGGACAAAAAAAAAATGATTAAAACAAAATTTATAATTTTCAATTTTAAAGGTTGAAAAGTTTAAATTTTAAAACTATTTCTGAACACAACTAGGAAAGACTACGTATATCAGATCATGAGGTCTATGCTTATGTTATTGTAAAGTTATTAAATGTTTGAAATCAAGATGTAAAAAAAATATTACTTTACATGTAGTGATTTGGTGTGATAGGTTTACCATGACATGATTTAGAATAATGTGAAGCATACCACTTGGGGAAATGACTTTATGTCTTTATTGCTAAAACTGCAATGTTATTAATATTGCCAAACAGAAAGAACTCGCTTTGCACAAGATAAATTCACAAAGGAACAAGGGAGCTAATGATTTAAATGTAAAACATAGTATTCATTTGGCTTCCGTATTTTTGTTTACTTATTTGCTTATAACTTCAAGCAGCTTGGTAGTTAGTAAACAAGATTTCTCCAGAAAAAACCTGAGGGGAAAAATAAAAACAACCTAAATTGTGCACATCAGAGCAATATTCCCAACCTTGTACCTGGTCCCCTTCCTGGGCACTCCCCATACCCAGTGCCACTTCTTCCTCCTTCTTTTAGCCCTATTGTCTTCTAGATTTTTTTGTATGTGTTCCATTTATATTTTGGTGTTCCAATTAAAATTATTCCATCTTTTATAAAAGCTACTGATTTTGTGATTATGAGTTACTGAAAAGGAACCCTCCACTTCTTTCCTTCTTTGGGCTAATTTTTATTCACTTATTGTCTTCCACTAGAGGACAGACAGTAACAACAAGAGGAGATAAAAATCAAGACAGGGCTCTAAGGTAGCTTTGGCAGATTTGCAAACAATGGAAAAAGATTAAAAACAATTGTGCAAAAGAAGGGTTTTGTCCTTATTAATAATTTTAGTCCCATCTTCCTTTTCTAGTTTGCAGTATTTGAGAATTTACATTATAATACTTTATAGGTGTGTTTTTCTCTAAATGTTCATGCTTAGGCAATTAATTAAAAGTCCTTATTAATGTGTGTGTGTGTGTGTGTGTGTGTGTGTGTAGAATAGTGCCTAAAAGTTATTAGCAATCTAAATTAGAGAGACAAAGGTAAGATGAAACAATTGCTGAACATTTAAAATCAGTAAGTCTTGAAATTGTATATGAAACTAGGACAAATCTAAAGCAGGGAGAAATTACAGTGGGTTGGAGTTGTAGAAGATTTTATGGAGATGGGTCTTGAGCTAGGCTTTGAATGACAGGTTTGGATAAATGAGGAAATGCAGAAAAAGGAATTGGAAGGATGGGATGTGTAGCATGTGCAAGTGCAAGGTGCTTCAGAGAGAGAGAGAGAAAGAGCTGTAGCTTGCAGGAATGGAGATTGTGTGTTAAATGATAGTAGGAAATAAGGCTGGATTTTGGGGGTCCTTAATAGCTCAATAAAAGAACCTGGGTATTAGTCAGTAGACAATGAGGAGCCATCTGTTCTTTGGTGAACAGGAAAATCTATAATTGAATAGGATTTTTGGAGAATAATGTGGTAACAGTGTCCCATTGAGTGGCAGTGGCACTAGGTAAAATATTTATTTTGAAATGTGAGTCAAGAGCTTCTACCCTGGGGTTCTCATTTGAAAAAAGTTATGTGATGCCACTGAGATATATATGTGACTGAGAAGGGAGTTACGTTGTGGAGGAAGATGTTAAGTTCAGTAGAGGAAGGGAGGACAAGTAGGAGGAAAATTCCTGCAGATACTTGGAAATACAGTCAGCCCTGTGTATTGCATCCCTGGATTCAACCAACTTCTGTTGAAAATATAAAGGGAAAAAATAGATTATTTCATTAGTACTGCACATGTACAGATTTTGTTGTCATTTCCTAAATAATTCAGTATAATAGCTACTTGTATATTATTTACATTGTATTAGGTATTATAAGCAATCAGAGATGAAAGTATATGAGAGATTGTGCATAAGTTATATGAAGTACTACACCATTTTATATTAGGGATTTGAGCATCCTTGAATTTTGTTATCTCTGGGGGTCCTAGAACTAATGCCCCAAGGACACTGAGGGATGACTGTATAGAAAACTCTAGTGTTTGTGAATCATTCAGGAAGTAGATGATCCATCCCACAAACAGAATAAACATAGGAACAACAACAAAAAAAATTAGAATAAGCACTAGAGATATTTAGATTTGTACTCTAAGAACTATAGTTACCTCTTTCCAGCCTATAAAAGATAGGAAGACCTGAGAAGAGACAGGAAGGGAGCCAAAGTGGAGTATCAGTTGAGTGCTTAACTTCATGTAGGAGGAGATACTCTTCTGAAATTGAGGATTAAGATGAGACATTATATATAGGGATGCTAGTAGGTTGAGGATGGCAGTAAGGTAATGGGAACCAATGAGAGAGTTTACAGTAGATAAATTTCCTCCCAGTAAGGTCATGAATATTTCAGTTAATGGTGTTTAGTTAATAAAATGACCCAGTTGTTGTTTGATTTTATGTTGTGTCTGAAAAATTAACCTGTACATTGATTAAAATGTAGTAACCCTCAACACATTTTTGTATCTTCTCCCTTATTATCACTCACATACATTTGTCAATTCCTGATTGGAATTTGGGAGCAGATCTGTGGTTATAAAATAGCTTTGGACTGTGTGATGCTAGTACCCCCTAAGAATCAAGTCAACAATCATTACTTTTTAAATAACAATAATTGTAATAAATATCACTGATTTATATAATTCATACAATAGGCACAGTCACAATCAGCCCTTTTTTTCCCAGGAAGAAATGACATTGTTCATGCATTAACACTAAGCAAGCAACTTCAGAGTTTTTCTCGCTAGAATTTATATGCCTAGACCCCATTCTAAGACCAAAATCTGGTCTGTGTTTAAGGAAAGCAATACCAAAGAGTTCCAGGATTAAAGCAGGGCTAAAAGTTTTTCCATTTCTTTTTTGAGATAGGATCTCACTCTATCTGTCACCCAGGCTGGAGTGCAGTGGTGCAATCATGGCTTACTGCGGCCTTGACCTCCCAGTCTCAGGTGATCCTCCTGTTTCAGACTCCCAAGTATCTGGGACTACAGGTGTGCACCACCATGCCAGGCAAATCTTTTTTTTTTTTTTTGTATTTTTTGTAGAGGCAGGGTTTTCCCATGTTGCCCGGGCTGGTCTTGAACTCCTGGATTCAAGTGATCCTCCTGCCTTGGCCTCCCAAAGTGTTGGAATTACAGGCATGAGTCACTGTACCTGGCCAGTTTTTCCACTTTTGAAGAAATAATTTTCTTTAAAAATCTCTGCTACGTTGAGTTATTGATACTGTTGCAGGTTCTCTTAGAAATTAGACTCTGAGATAGAGTTTTGTGTACAGGATGCTTGTGAGCAGAGGGAGAAGTCTACCTGCAATCTCAACCAACTGACACCCTCACCTGACCCCACAGGGAGCTCAGGAGCTAGAGTGGCCTTAGAGAGGCCCTGCATTGAATAAAAATGGCTGGTCCTTTATATCTCCATCTAAATCAGTCATTGGATATGGGCTCCCCTGGAAAGGGTCTGACTTTGGTCAAAGTAACTGAAGTCATCCCTGGAGAGGCTGAAAACTGAAGACTGTCTGTTGACAGTGATCCTAGTGGCGAGAACAAAAAGTCAAAGGCAATTGTTGGTGGCACATACTATGTCCACTCTAGTTGTCATTTCTAATACTCTTAATTCCTTCTTGAATTTCCAAGTTTCTACCTGGTATTATTTTCTTTCATCCTGAATAATTTGTGTTATTGTTGCTAGTAGTGTAGGTCTGCTAGTGAGGAGTTCTTAGTTCTTAGTTTTCTTTTTATATATATTTTCCCCAATATCTTGTCTTTCTGTTCTTTTGATTGAATAATTTCTATTGCTATATATTCAAGTTCACTGACAATTACAATTTCCTTTCTCCTCTCCATTCTTCTGTAAAGCCCCAGTTAATATATTATTTTAGATATTGTATTTTTCAATTTTAAGATTTCCATTTATTTGTTAAAAGTTTTTTTTTTTCTCTGCTGAGATTTTTCTGTGTTTTTAATTCATTCATCATGAGTATATTTTTCTTTATGTCACTAAGCATAGCTGAATGTTGCTTTAAGACTCTTGTCTGAGAATTCGAGTGTCTGGGTCAGCTTGAAGTTGTTGGTGTCCCTTAATGTATTTTCTCCTAAGAATGGGCCACATTTTCTTTGTTCTTTGTAATTAAATAGTTTTATTTGGGTTTTGAATGTTACACAGATTCTGTTATATTACTGTTTTGGTATTTTACTGGGTTGGACTCAAACTGCAAACTCTACCCCTTGAACAGCATCTCAAATCTCAGTTCTTTTACGGGTAGCTAATTTGCTTTGACTGTAACCTGCAATGTGTGGTTTAGAGTCATCAGAGATATGCGTAGAGTGTATGCAGAATTTGGAACTCATTTACTCTGACTCTATCACTTTTCAGAGTAAGGTTGCCCTAAAATCTGCCTGCTGGTTCTTCAGAAAACTGTGGGTTTTGTATTAGAGTTTTAACTGCCTACTGTGGTATCATCTGCAGCCCTCTCTGGGGTTAACGTCAGTAAAAATGGGGAAATAATGGGAACCTACACCCACAACTCTGAGTCCTTATTTCCTTCTTCCAAGCATTGACACCGTTCACGAATTTTTCTGCTTCCTCCACTTTCCAGTAACCTCGGGTAGTTGTTTTTATATTTTTCCACAATTTATAGTTCTTACCTGTGGAAACTCACTGGCCCATAAAGAAGTGAAACTTTCTTCAAATACACATATTTTAAAATATTATTGTATTTTTACAACAATATTGTTGTATTTTTACAACTAATATTGGCTTAATGGTTATATTGTTTTGGATGTTAAGATTGAATATATTATTATGCCTTTTTGCTTTCTAAATTTTATCCATGCATTGGATGTTTTGGTACATTTCACTTTTCTCAATAAAATTTCATTCTTCTTTTCCACAATTTCTAGTAAAATTTCTAGATACTAATTTAGATACCAATAGATACCAATTTCTAATACGAATATAACTCTGTGTTGGTTCTAAAGATCAGTTATGTAATTCTAACCACTAGCTGTTTCATCTTTAGAAATTGCTTAACTTCTTTTGACAGTAATTTCCTCATTTGTGAAATGAAGGAGATGTATGACACTGTTAAGAAGTATAAAACCTTCAGAAAGGAAGTACTTTAGAAACCTTCTAATTAAAAATCTTTCATTTTATACATGGGACAAATAAAGCCCAAGCGTGTATGTGGGATTGCTAATCATATCACACAGCTTTCTGGGGTATGAGCTGAGTTTTGAACACCTTCATAGTACAAAAATTAGAGGGGAAAGGGATGGGGCAAGTGTGTGGGAGGAAATCTATGACTTTTTTTTTTTTTAGTTTATTTATTTATTTATTATTTATTTATTTTTTATTATACTTTAAGTTCTAGGGTACATGTGCATAACGTGCAGGTTTGTTACATATGTATACTTGTGCCATGTTGGTGTGCTGCACCCATCAACTCGTCAGCACCCATCAATTCATCATTTATATCATGTATAACTCCCAGTGCAATCCCTCCCCCCATGATAGGCCCCAGTGTGTGATGTTCCCCTTCCCGAGTCCAAGTGATGTCATTGTTCAGTTCCCACCTATGAGTGAGAACATGCGGTGTTTGGTTTTCTGTTCTTGTGATAGTTTGCTAAGAATGATGGTTTCCAGCTGCATCCATGTCCCTACAAAGGACGCAAACTCATCCTTTTTTATGGCTGCATAGTATTCCATGGTGTATATGTGCCACATTTTCTTAATCCAGTCTGTCACAGATGGACATTTGGGTTGGGAAATCTATGACTTTTAGATGTGATACATTTGAAATGACAGCAAGTATTCAAGTGGGGATAAATTTTAGCTAAATGTTTGAGATTTTTGCTTAGGAAAAATAAGTCAGAGCTAAAATGTGGGCGGGTTATTCTGTCAACCAGTAATTTAGAGTGTCTGTCATGTATCAGTCTCTGTGCTTCATGCTGTGGACATTTGATCAAGACAGACACAGGTCCTGCTCTCATGGAGTTTAAATCTGCTGGGAAAGATAGATATTAAATCAATTACTGCAAATAAATGATGTGCAAGTGCGTAAGAATAAATATAGGGTGACATAGAAATGTGTAATCGGTGAGTCTAATCTGGTTTGAGGATCAAGTTAGGCTTCTCTAAGGAAGTGATGTTTAAGATGAAGATGAACAGAAACAGCGAGGTAAGAAGAGTTGAGGGATGAACATTCCAGGCAGGTCAAACAGGCTTACTGAAGGACAGAGGGAGCTAAACTGTGACTGAAGTGGTGAAAACAAGAGGAAATCACCTGTGTAGAGATCTAGTTGAAGTTCAAGGGGTTGAGGAGCAAGAGGAGAGAAGGTGTAAAGAGAAAAAGCAGCTGAGACTTTGGTGAATACTGACATTACGATGCCCAAGGAGAAAGATAGCTTGCAGAAAAGATATGGGAGGAGGCAGTGAAGATAAGGAAGGAGACAGAGAAGGGAATGCATGGGTGTAAGTGGGAAGGCTAGGAAAGGGGTTTTAGAAGGAGAGGAAAGTGATTAATTGTATTAAAATCCACCAACAACTTAGGAACGCCAGCACTGAAAAGAGGCCAAAAGCTTGACTATAAAAGGGCTGGTGACCTTGAAAATTGCAGTTTGAGTGGATAGATGTGGGAGCAGCGAGATTACTGGTATTGAGGAGGGAGTGGGTGGGAAGGAAATTGAGGCTGTGGGCACAGACTACTCATTCTAGAAGTTAGGCAGTGAAGAAAGGAGAAGGGATCCTAGCTAGAAGAGGAAGTAGCATCTAATAAAGTTTTTTTTTTTTCTTCTACCAGCATAGGGGAAACCTGAGTGTATTTAAAGGATATTATTTGAGAAATTTCAATGATTTGGAAGAAATATTTTTCCAACCAGTATGTGTTTATGTAGTTTTAAGATGTTTAGTAATTTCTTTTCTTTTTCTCTGCCATTTTGTTACTTTACCAAGAATGCTACCTTTTCCTGAAAGGTTTATCCACTACATAATATGAGAATATCTGCTTTTATGATTCATTTTGTGGTGCTGATAATTTCTTGAAAGAAAATGTCCAAATGGTAAATGTTTACAGATCCCCAATAATAAAATCTAGCTATTTTAATTCTTCACAAAATAATCCTACTTATCTTTAATTGGCTCTTCCCTAGTTGTTCCCCAGGGATGGTTCTAAACCAGTAATTTTAAGGTAGTTGCCAGACAGAATTCCCTATAGAGCCTAAGATTGCCTATAGAGCTTAAGCCTGCATAATCAGACTTTTCTAGTATATAGGGATCTAGACTTTCACAAGTCTTTTCAGGGTATTCTGATGGGTGCCAGGGTTCAGAACACTGCTCTGAGTCTTTTCTAGTTTCCTCATCACCCCAGCTATCCTCATGTCCTTTGCAGACAGCTGCTCACCTCCTGATTTACCATTGTCCAGTGTGGACTTCTTTAATGTCCACAGATGGTAAGGTTTCTGAAAGCAGGAACCTTGCCTCATTCAAGCTGCCATTTCCTAAGCTCTGCCGAGCTACTTGCCACTAAGTAGGTACTAACAAGTGTTTGTTAACCTGCTTCCTCAAAATGTTTCTTGTGTCTGTAATAATTCTTAACCTTTTTGTTCCCCTCTTAGAGATGAAATTTCAATCTTTTCAAAAGCAAACCTGCTTTTTTGTCTCATTCCTTCTAGTACCTCTGGGATCGTGCTTGACCAGTTAGCTTCCTCATTCTTGTAACTTCTGGCTCTCCCTCTTCCTGTCTATGAATGTGCTGTGTTCCCCTCTATTATTAAATCTTTTTTTTTTTCTTTTGAGACAGAGTCTTGCTCTGTCATCAGGCTGAAGTGCAGTGGTGCGATCTTGGCTCACTGCAACCTCTGCCTCCTGGGTTCAAGCAATTCTCCTGCCTTAGCCTCCCGAGTAGCTGGGACTGCAGACACATACCACTATGCCTGGCTAATTTTTGTATTTTTAGTAGAAACGGGGTTTCACCATGTTGGCCGGGATGGTCTTCATCTGTTGACCTCGTGATCCGCCCGCCTTGGCCTCCCAGAGTGCTGGGATTACAGGCGTGAACCACCACACCTGGCCTGTTAAATATCTTCTTGATCCGTCATAGTTCCTGATGTTGCTCCATGTCTCTCTGTCTTTCAAGTTTAACATGAAAGGATGAAATCAGTGTCATTTCTCCCATTCTTTCAAGGTCAGCATTCTTGAAAGACTAAGTCTACATTTGTTGACTCCATTACCTCTAATCAGCCCCTTTCAATCTGGTTTCCACTTGTACTTCTTTTTTTGTTGTTATACTTGATGTTCCAGGGTACATGTGCACAATGTGCAGGTTTGTTACATATGTATACATGTGCCATGTTGGTATGCTGCACCCATTAACACGTCACTTACATTAGGTATATCTCCTAATGCTATTCCTCCCCCCCCCCCCACCCCATAACAGGCCCTGGTGTGTGATGTTCCCCTTCGTGTGTCCAAGTGTTCTCATTGTTCAATTCCCACCTATAAGTGAGAACATGCATTGTTTGGTTTTCTGTTCTTGTGATAGTTTGCTGAGAATGATGGTTTCCAGCTGCATCCATGTCCCTACAAAGGACATGAACTTATCCTTTTTTCATGGCTGCATAGTATTCCATGCACAGAATGTATATGTGCCACATTTTCTTAATCCAGTCTGTCATTGATGGACATTTGGGTTGGTTCCAAGTCTTTGCTATTGTGAATAGTGCCGCAATAAACATATGTGTGTATGTGTCTTTATAGCAACATGATTTATAATCCTTTGGGTATATACCCAGTAATGGGATGGCTGGGTCAAATGGTATTTGTAGTTCTAGATCCTTGAGGAATCGCCACACTGTCTTCCACAATGGTTGAATGAGTTTACAGGCCCACCAACAGTGTAAAAGCATTCCTATTTCTCCACATCCTCTCCAGCACCTGTTGTTCCTGACTTTTTAATGATCGCCATTCTAACTGGTGTGAGATGGTATCTCATTGTGGTTTTAATTTGCATTTCTCTGATGGCTAGTGATGATGAGCATTTTTTCATGTGTCTGTTGTACTTCTTTGTTAAACTTACTCTCTTTCAGATCTTAAGGTCACTGATGACCTTTTTGTTACCAAATCATAAAGCTTCTTAATTCTTAGGTTAAGACTGTTCTGCATATGTTTTATTCTTGATTGTTCCTGTCTTGAAACCTCCTCTTTACTTGGTGTATTTGTCTGTTTTCACACTGCTGATAAAGACATACCTGAGACTGGGCAATTTACAAAAGAAAGAGGTTTAATGGACTTACAATTCTATGTGGCTGGGAAGGCCTCATAATAATGTGGGAAGGTGAAAGGCACATCTCACATGGCTGCAGACAAAAGAATAGAGCTTGTGCAGGGAAACTCCCATTTTTAAAACCATCAGATCTCATGAGACTGATTCACTATCACAAGAACAGCATGGGAAAGACCTGCCCCCATGATTCAAATACCTCCCACTGGGTCCCTCCCACAACACCTGGGAATTTAAGATGAGATTTGGGTGGGGACACAGCCAAACCATATCATTCTGCCCCTGGACCCTCCCAAATCTCATGTCCTCACATTTCAAAATCAATCATTCCTTCCCCACAGTTCCCCAAAGTCTTAACTCATTTCAGCATCAACTCAAAAGTCCACAGTTTAGTCTCATCAGAGACAAGGCAAGTCTCTTCCATCTATGAGCCTGTAAAATCAAAAGCAGGTTAGTTACTTCCTAGATACAATGGGGGTACAGGCATTGTGTAAATAGTCATTCCAAATGGGAGAAATTGGTCAAAACAAAGGGGCTACAGGCACCATACAAGTCCAAAATTCAGCAAGGCAGTCAAATATTAAAGCTCCAAAATGATCTCCTTTGATTCCATGTCTCTCATCCAGGTCATGCTGATGCAAGAGGTGGGTCCCCATGATCTTGGGCAGCTCTGTCCCTGTGGCTTTTCAGGGTACAGTCACCCTCCCGGCTGCTTTCATGAGCTGGTGTTGAGTGTCTGTGGTCTTTCCAGGGGCAGAGTAAAAGCTGTCAACGGATCTACCATTCTAGGGTCTAGAGTACAGTGGCCCTCTTCTCACAGCTCCACTAGGCAGTGCCTCAGTAGGGACTCTGTGTGGGGGCTCCAACCTTACATTTCCTTTCCATACTGCCCTAGCAGAGGTTCTCCATGAGAGTCCTGCCAGTGCAGCAAATTTCTGCCTGGACATCCAGGCATTACCATACATCCTCTGAAATCTAGGTGGAGGTTCCCAAACCCCAATTCTTGACTTCCATGCACTGACAGGCTCAACACCACATGAAAGCTGCCACAGCTTGAGGCTTGCACCATCTGAAGCCACAGCCTGAGCTGTATGTTGGCCCCTTCCAGCCATAGCTGGAGCAGTTGGAACACAAGGGGCCAAGTCTCTAGGCTGCACACAGCATGGGGATCCTGGACCTGGCCACAGAACCATTTTTTTCTCCTTACCCTCCAGGCCTGTGATGGGAGGGGCTGCTGTGAAGACCTCTGACATGCCCAGGAGACATTTTCCACCTTGTCTTTGGGATTAACATTCAGCTCCTTGTTACCTATACAAATTTCTGCAGCTGGCTTGAATTTCTCCTCAGAAAATGGGATCTTTTTTTCTATGACACTGTCAGGCTGCAAATTTTCTGAACTTTTGTGCTCTGCTTCACTTATAAAACTGAATGCCTTTAACAGCACCCAAGTCACATCTTGAATACATTGCTGCTTAAAAGTTTCTTCCACCAGATACCCTAAATCATCTCTCTCAAGTTTAAAGTTCCACAAATCTCTAGGGCAGGGGCAAAATGCTGCCAGCATCTTTGCTAAAACATAACAAGAGTCACCTTTGCTCCAGTTGCCAACAAGATCCTCATCCCCATCTGAGACCACCTCAGCCTGGATTTCATTGTCCATATCATTATCAGCATTTTGGCCAAAGCCATTCAACAAATCTCTAGGGCGTTCCTAACTTTCCAACATTTTCCTGTCTTCTTCTGAGCCCTCCAAACTCTTCCAACCTCTACCTGCTACTCAGTTCCAAAGTCAGTTTGACATTTGTAGGTATCTTTTCAGCAGTGCCCCACTTTTCTGGTACCAATTCGCTGTATTAGTCTGTTATCACACTGCTGATAAAGACATACCTGAGACCAGGCAATTTACAAAAGGAAGAGTTTTAATGGACTTACAGTTCTGTGTGACTGGGAAGGCCTCACAATAATGGTGGAAGGTGAAAGGCACATCTTACATGGCAGCAGACAAGAGAAGAGAGCTTGTGGAGGGAAACTCCTGTCTTTAAAACCATCAGATCTTGTGAGACTTATTCACTATCATGAGAACAGCATGGGAAAGACCTGCCCCCATGATTCAAATACCTCCTACTAGGTCCCTCCCACAACACATGAGAATTCAAGATGAGATTTGGGTGGGGACACAGCCAAACCATATCACTCGGCTTTATGGCACTGCATTTACATCCTACTTTTCTTCATTGTTTTTGTTAAGTGCAATGCCTCCAAGAGATCTCTAATTATAAATGTTTTCAAGGCTCTAGTTTTGGCCTTTTCTCTAACATCAGAGACTGCAGTTTGGCAGCCCATGGGTTTGCAGACACTTTTAGCTGAGCATGTAATTTTTTTAAAAAAACTAGCTGCCAGTTAATAATAAAATTTGGAGATTTTACCTATAATCCCTGACCTAGTGTCTGGGGTGGCAATAAGGATTAAGTCCAATGATGCAGGTAAAGTACTTAGCACTGCATCTTCATTTATAAGCATTCAAAAATGATAATTTAATGATATTTTGTGGTTTTCAAAGCTCTTCTTATATATTATTTAATAATATTTAATTAGGCCCCTACAGATAAACTTTTTGGTTGTTTTCAGTTTTTTTAAACTACAATTTCAAAACTGTTTTCAGATTTTTTGGAAAACAATGCTAGAATTAGTATCCTAGTACATATCTTTGCATATGTTAATATGCATATGTATTCAATGTCTACATATCCATTGAACATGTTGTCCTTTATGATCAGTGATAAGCATTTGTACAACATCTGCCTTGGGTTAGGGAATATGTTTGTCTTCATTAACTAGTTTTGGAGTTTGTGACAGTAATTGCCTCAAAAAAATACTCCCAAAACCAAAAATGATAGTACATGTTTTGCTGAAGGGAAAATGAGAGGATATAATTCATTTAGTTATCTAAAAAGATCCAAGAAAGAAGCAAGAAAGGAAGAAGTAAAAGTCATATTTTCAAGCCATTAGAAATTGTTTAATGCTTAATCCCTGCATAATTCATAGTGGTTCATCTCTACATTCATTATAATAACTTTGAAGATTTATTGAAGTTTGAAAGAAACTTTGAAACTTCAAGACTTGTTGAAGTTTGAAAGAAAATAGACTTCAAGGGTTAAAAGCTTGACTCACCAAATGTAGAGTGAAATAATTTTATTTGGTTTCCTCAAGCAAAATGCCATGATATTTTTAGATTTCAATGTATATTAATTTTGCGTTCTAATTTTTGAAGTACTGTCAGTAGAACACAGAAACTTTTAGTATGAATTTCCTGGAAAATTAATGTTTGCCATTGTAACAGTATGAAATACAACATGGTTTTCAAATGAAAACATTCTCCCTCACACATCTCACAGCATATTATCTTAGTTGTTCTTCCTTCCAACAAGTACTGTAGTAAATTCATGAACATTTAAATAACAGTAAAGTTTATAATAAGCAATTAGAATGAATTCTACTTAACTCAGTACCAGCATAGAGACCCCAAGTCCTATAAAGAAATGTCCATAGCAATGTCAAAGTAAACCATTATACACTATTTTCTTTTGCAGCTAATATAGTTACCTGATAAAGTCATAACCACATTAGTTAGTCCACAGTTTTGCCCCAAGTTGAGTTTCAGTTTGAAGTTCATTGATCAGACTCCTAACTTACCTGTTTGTATTCCTCCAGAAGACCTGCAACTGAAGGAAAGGGCAGAACATCTTTTTTATTTTCCATTTCCATACATTAGAAATAATACATGAGTATTAGCAACAATGTTAACTATTTAAGTATGGCATAATACTCGCTGTCTTTTGGTTAGTAATAGTTACCGAATTAGGGTTTTTTAACAGGAATGGTGACGTTTCAGAAATGTCTATCTCTAAGTTTTTTTAGAGAGTAGAGCATGCAGAGCACAGCATTTTACATTAAATAAAAACTGCTTAACATGACAAGAAAATCATGTGCTGTTTCTGAGAGCCTATTTTTTTTTTTTTTTTTTTTCACTGGAGGAAACCTCCATGAAGTGTGGGTTTGCAACGTCATGCCTGTTTCTATGTGTGGGTGTTTTTTTTTTTTTTTTTTTTCACTGGAGGAAACCTCCATGAAGTGTGGGTTTGCAACGTCATGCCTGTTTCTATGTGTGGGTGTATATGCTTGCTCAGGCATAGGATGATGATGATTTGGGAAAGGAAACTTCTGGTGCTCAAAGTGAGTAAGAGGTTTCGCTAGTAGTAAAATCACGAAAGCATTCTTCCTTCTACTGATATTTTGACTTAGACAGAAATAATTTTTTTAAAACGTTATTTTCAGTGTGAAATATCTTTGTATTTAGTTTTGTGTTTATTTGTGTAGAAGTGTATTCTAATGTTATGTGTGTGAAAACCTAATGTTTCTGATGCTTTTTTTCATTATCTCCTTTCAGCTTTATGGAAGAATAATTTATGTACAATTAATTGCATCAATTTAAAACATGTAATTTAATAAATTTTGGCAGTTGTATATACCTGTGAATCATCACCACAAACAAGATACAAAACATTTTCATCATTTTCCAAAATATTTCTCATGTATCTTTAGTCCATCCCTGCCTTCACCCTCATTTGCAGGCAATCACTGATCTGTTCTTTGTCACCAGAGATTACTTAGCATTTTATATTAGTAGCAGTATTTTTTGTAGTATGTAGTATGCATTCTTTTGTGCATATCTTGTACTTTCAATTAGTAGAATGATTTTGAGATTTGTCAATGTTGTGTTTTCTTTTTTGCTGTTGAGTAGTGTTCCTTTGTATGGATAACTGATTAACTATTAATTGACTTTTGAGTTGTTTCCAGTTTTTGGCAATTTTGAATAAATATTTGCAAATAAGGCCACTATGAACATTCATGCATAAGTCTTCTGTGGACATGTTTTCATTTCTCTTAGATAAAGTTGGAATGAACAGATAATATGGTGAGCACATGTTTGAATTTTGAAAAAAAAGAAAACCTGCCAGAAATTTGCCAGTGTAATTTATATTATTTTACATTCCCACTAGTAATATATGAGAGTTTTAACTTCTCCACATTTTTGCCAGGATTTATTATTGGTCGTTTTAATTTTAGCCATATTTATAGGTATGTAATCATTATCTCACTATGTTTTGTATCTGCATTTATTTTAAGGTTACTAATATTGAACATCTTTGCATGAATCTATTGACCATTTTAATATCTTTTTATTTTTCGTGAGGGGTCTGTTCAAATCATTTGCCCAGACTTTAATTGATTTTTAAAGTTATTGAATTGTAACAGTTCTTTACATATTCTACATAGCAGCCTTTTGTTAGATATGTATATTGCAAATATTTTCTTTTACTCTGTATTTTGTCTTTCATTATCTTAATGATATCTTTCTAAAAGCAAAATATTTAAATTTTGTTAGTGTTCAGTTTATCAAATTTTCTTTCATGGCTTGTTCTATTTATGTCCCAATAAATCTTTGCCTGTGCCAAAGTCAGAGATGCTCTTATGTATTTTCTTCTAGGGGTATTACAGTTTCAACTTTTGCATTTAAGCCAATAATCCAATTGTAGGTAATTTTTTTGTGTATGTGTAAAGGGTTGAAGTTCATTTTTTTGCATATGTATAACCAGTTGTTCCATCATGTGTTGTTGAATAACTTGTAGTTGTTTGTAAAATTGCCTTAACACTTTTATTTTAAATCAATAGATTGGTTGGAGGGTGGAGCATGAAGGTGGAATAGAACTCTTTAGCAATCATTCCCCTATATAAACATCAATTTGAACAACTATTTGCACATGAAAATACCTTAACAAGAGCTAAAGAAACCAAGTGAGAGAACACAGTGCCTAGTTGTAAGTGTATTAATAAGAAAAGATATATTGAAGAGGCTTTAATTACAACCTCTTGTAAATTTAAAATTACAGTTTTAAATTACTTGTGTCACTTCTTACCCAATTCTAGACAGAACAGTGTGATGAGAAATACTGTCTACTTGGGGGAAAGAGGGAAAATAAACATGGAACTTTGCCTTGGACCCCAACACTGGACCCACCAGAGTAAAATGCAGCACTGGGAAGATTCCAATGACCACTGACAGCAGGCTGGTGCCTGTGGACACCAGACCCACCCCATCACCATGTGGGAACCCATAACCCATGTGAGACAAACTCAATCAGCACTCTGTATCACTGTCAGCTGACTACAGTGTCCTTGGTCTCTGAACAAACCTCAGAGGTAGGCATGCCTCAGTGGCTACATGGTATTGGGTGAACTCCAACACCAAACCAATCTCGTGGCCAAGGGATTCCAGCCTGGCCATAGTAGTACTAGGCTTAGGATGCTCCTAGTGCTCCAATGGCCACAGTGATCTGGGACATAGGGATCATGCCAGTAGGTTTTCCCAGGATCTCTGGAAAAGCTTACTGTTGGAAAGCATTCCCACCCAGAGTCAATCTATGAAGTGCCTACTTCTTCAAATGCACAGACGTTGAGCATGGCCACAAGGATCAAGAACCATCAGGGAAACATGACATCACCAGAGAGACAAAATAAAGTGACAGTGACCAACCACAAAGACATGGAGATGTTTGAATAGCCTGACTGAAAGTTCAAAAATAACTGTTTTAAACAAGCTCAGCAAAGTTCAAGAAAACACAGAGAAACAATTCAATGAAATTAGGAAAATATTAAGTGGCCAGAAAAGGAAATCTAATAGAGAGACTAAAATAATTGCAAAAAAATCAAACAGAAATCCTAGTGCTGAAAAATACAATGAAAAAAATGAAAAATACAATGTAGAGTATCAACAGTAGAATTATCAAGCAAAAGGAAGAATCTGTGAACTTGAAACAAGTTATTTGAAAATATATAGTCATAGGAGAAAGAAGAAAAAGAATGAAAAGAAATGAAGAAGGCTCACAGGATTTGTGAGACAGCATCAAAAGAGCAAAATGTTTGAGTCATTGGAGTTCAAGAGGGAGAAGAGAAAGATAAAGGGATAGAAGACTTGCTTAAGGAAGTAATAGCAAAAAAACTTTCCAAACCTGAAGAAAGATAAAAATATTCAGGTAAAGGAAAATCAAAACTGTACAATCAGATTCAATCCAAGTAAGACTACCCCAAGACATATTATAATCAAACTGTCAAAAATCAGAGGCAGAGAGAGGATCCTGAAGGCAGCAAAAGAAAAGAAGCAATAACATAACATAAAAAGGAGCTCAAATGGGCCTAGAAGTAGACTTCTCAGCAGAAACCTTATGGGCCAGAAAAGAGTAGGATCATATATTTAAAGTACAGAAAAAAAAAGAAAAACCCTACATGAACCCTACCTTACATGAATACTGTAACTAGCAAAACTGTCCTTAGGAAATGAAGGAGAGAGAGACTTTCTCAGATAAACAGAAGATGAGGGAATTTCTTACCACTAGACCTGACTCATAAGTAGTGGTGGGCACCTGTAATCCCAGCTACTCAGGAGACTGAGGCAAGAGAATCACTTGAACCCAGGAGGCAGAGGTTGCAGTGAGCCGAGATCATGCCACTGCACTCCAGCCGGGGTGATAGAGCAAGACTCCATCTCAAATAAAGAAATAAATAAATAATTTTAAAAAAGACATCCTAAAGGAAGTTCTTCAAGCTGAAGGAAAAGGACACTAATGAGTTATACAAAAACATCTAATAGCATAAAACTCATAGTCAAATTCAGAATATTCTAATACTGTAATTGTGGTCTGCAAATCACTTATATCTTTAGTTTGAAGGTTAAAAGACAAAATGATTTCAAATGAAATAATTGCAATAGTTTTTAAGGGATATGCAATATAAAAGATGTTAATGGTGACATCAAAAATTCAAAATGTTGGGAGGTGGGTGGTGAGTGGAACAAAAATGTAGAGCTTTTTTTAATTATCAAAGTTAAGTTATTATCACCTTAAAATTACCTGTTACAACTGTAAGATATTTTTGTAAGCTTCATGGTAACCACAAAACAGAAACCCATAGTAGATACACACACAAAAGCAAGGAATCAAAACATACTAGAGAAAATCACTTAGCCAAAAAGAAAAATGGTAAGAGTGGAAAAAAGGAACAAAAGATTTACAAAACAGCTAAAAAGGAATTTACACAATAGTAGTCATAAGTCCTTACTATTAATAATCACCTTGACTGCAAATGTATTAAGTTTCTTACTCAAAAGACATATTGTGGCTGAATGGTTAAAAAAAATTAAGACCCAACTATATGCTGCCTACAGAGACTCACTTCACCTGTAAGGACACATGCACTGAAAGATACTTCATGCAATGGAAACCAAAAGCAATCAGGAATAACTGTGCTTATATAAGATAAAATAGACTTTAAGTCAAAAACTGTGAAGATAGACAAAAAAGGTCTTTATATAATGATAAAGAGGTCAATTCAGTAAGGGCATATATACATGTACCCAACATTGAAGCACCTAAATATAAAAATCAAGTATTAATAGATCTAAAGGGAGAGATGGACTGCAAAACAATGACATTAGGGGACTTCACTACCCCAGTTTTAGCAATGGACAGACTATCCAGGCAAAAAATTCAATGAGACATCGCATTTAAACTATGTTGTAGACCAAATGGACCTACCAGACATATATAGAACATTCCATCCTTCAGCTGCAGAATTCACATTTTTCTTAACCACACATGAAACATTCTCTAGAATAGATCATATGTTAGACCACTTTGTGAGTGGAAAAACAACTCAAATTGTTTTTCCTTTGCTCTCACACCATAACAATTAACACTGATGAATTCTGTGACCAAAAGTTTGTTTGTTTGTTTCTACACACCAAGCAATGAATTCTGCAGTGGTCACCGGCTGGTTATATCCTGATTCCATTCAATTCTGATGCTATTTACTTGAAGGAAACATCAGATCCCAAGCCTCAGGTTATTTTGCCTGTGCTTCTGACTGGCTGGCTATAAGTCTGGGTTCCCATGACCCCCTCCTTGGGTTCGATTAATTTTCTAGAATGGCTCACAGAACTCAGTGAAACACTTACTTATATTTACTAGTTTATTCTAAAAGATATTACAAAGGATACAGATGAAAAAGTGCATAGGGCAAGGCATTTGGGAAGGGGTGCAGAATTTCCATGCTCTTTCCAGGTACACCACCTTCTAGTAACCTCCATATGTTTAGCTATCTGGAAACTCTCTGAACCCAGTCCTTTGGGTTTTTATGGAGGTCATTAGATAAGCATAATTTATTAGCCATTGGCCACTGGTGATCAACATAACCGTCAGCACCTTTACCCTCCCCAGAGGTTGAAGGGTGGGGCTGAAAGTCAACCCTCTTGTCATGCCTTGTTCTTCCCAGTGACCAGCCACGATCCTGAAGATACTAGCCACCAGTCAACTAATGAGCATACGCAAAAGACATCATTTTGGAGACTTTAAGGATTTTAGGAGTTCTGTGTCAAGAAACAGGGTCAAAACCCAAATGTATATTTTACAATATCACAGGCACAAAGCAAGTTTTAATAAATTTAAGAAAATTGGTATCATATCAAGTATCCCCTCCAACCATAATGATATAAAACCTGAAATCAGTAACAGGAGGAACTTCACAAATACATGGAAATCAAACAATATACTCCTGAACAACCAATTGGCTAATAAAATTTAAAGAGAAATTAAGAACATTTCTTGAGATAAATGAAAATGGAAATACAACATACTGAGACCTATGGGATACAGCAAAAGCAGCTATAAGAGGAAGATTTATAGCAATAAATGCCTACATTAAGAAAGAAGAAAAATCTCAAATAAACAACCGAATGTTGAACGTAAGGAACCAGAAAAACATGAACAAACTGAACCCAAAATTAGTAAAAGGAAGCAAAGAATAAATATCAGCACATCAATAAATAAAATAGAGACTAGAAAAACTATAGAAAAAAATTAATGAAATGAGTTACTTTTAAAAAAGATAAACAAAATCAACAAACCTGTAGCTGATAAATTAAGAAAAAAAGAGAGACTCACATCAATAAAATGAGAATGAAAAAGGAGACATTACAACTGATACCGTAGAAATACAAAGGATCACAAGAGACTGTTATAAACACAATTATATGCCAACAAATTGGATAAACTAGGAGAAACGGATAAATTCCTGGACATATACAACCTCCCACGATTGAATTATGAAGAAATAAAAAAATTGAACAGCCCAGTAATAAGTAAAGAGATTAAATCAGTAATAAAAAATCATCCATCAGAGAGAAGTCCAGAAGCTGTTGGCTTCACTGCTGAATTCTACCAAACATAAAAAGAAGAATACTAATTCTTTTCATTCTTCCAAAAATTGAAGAGGAAGGAATACTTCCAAAGTCATTTTACGAGGCCAGAATTACCCTCACACCCAAATAAGACAAGGACACTAGATAAAAAGAAAACTACAGGCCAATATCCCTGGTAAACATAAATGCAGAAAATCTCTAACAAGATGCTAGCAAGCCAAAATAAATAGCAGATTAAAAAGACCATTCATCATGATCAAGTGGACTTCCATCCCACGGATATAAGGATCCATAGACACAAACCAATAAACATGATATGTCACGTGAACAGAATGAAGAACAGAAACCAGATGATCATTTCCATAGATGCAAGAAAGCCTTTAAAAAATTCAACATCCTTTCATGATGAAAATTCTCAATAAATTAGGTATAGAAGGAAAGTACTCCAGTACAGTAATGATTATACATGAAAAACTCACAGCTAACATCACACTTTATGGGGGACAATGGAAAACCTTTCCTCTAAGATCAGAAGCTAGACAAGGATGCCCACTCTTGCCACTTCCATTCAACATGGTACTGGGAGCATAAAGTTGTTAATAATATTTCCTCATAATGCTGGAAGTTCTAGCTGGAGGAATTAGGCAAGAGAAAGAAATAAAGGGATCCAGATAGAAAATATAGAAGTTGGCTGGGCGTGGTGGCTCACACCTGTAATCCCAGCACTTTGGGAGGCTGAGGTGGGCGGATCACAAGGTCAGGAGATCGAGACCATCCTGGCTA
>NW_012123820.1:6130126-6167851 GCF_000951035.1 Colobus angolensis palliatus | reverse complement strand
AGTCAAATCGTTCCTGTTTGTAGGCAACATGATCTTATATATGGGAAACTCAAAGACTCCACAAAAAATTCTTAGAACTAAAAAATGAATTTAGTAAAATTGCAGGATACAAAATCAACATTAAAAATTAGTAGCTTTTCTATACACTAACAGTGAACTATCTGAGAAAGAAGTAAAGAAAATCCCATTTTTAATTGCTACAGAAAATAAAATACTAAGAGATAAATTGATAAATTTACCCAAAGAGATAAAAGTCAATAAAGTATAAATGTGTGTGTCTGTTTCTGGATTATGTATTATATGCCACTGATATATGTGATTATCTTTTAGCCAAGTAATTAATTGTTTTGATTACTGCAGCTTCAGAGTTAAGCTTAAACTTAAGTAGATTTTTCTCTCTCTTTTTTTTTTTTTTTTTTTTGTTGTTTTTAAACAAGCAGCTTGGCTATTCTAGGTTTGCATTCATTTATAAATTTTAGAATTATCTTCCCAATCTACACAGAAAAGACTACCACATTTTGATTGAGACTGTTCTCAAGGAGAATTGACATCTTAATAATATTGGGACTTTCCATTATATAGGGTTTATCTAATTCATCTCAGCAATATTTTATAGTTTTCATTATACAGGTCTTACACAACTTTTATTACCTTTTTTCCCTAGGTATTTTTTTGCATTATTGTAAACATTTAAAAAATTTCATTTTCCAATTTTTTGTGCTAGTATCGAAAAATATAATTGTTTTAAAATATTATGAGTATTTTATGTTATTACTTTACTAAATTCATTTAGTTCTAGGAAGAGAAGAAAAACTGTTAAAGTGCATCTCTGAAAATTCTATGCCTAATATTTTACTTCTTACATAGTGCAAGATTTGATTTGTTAATATTTTGTGAAAAATTTTGTATCATTTGTAAGTGTTGCCAGTCATTGTTTTTGAATTTGTAATGTGTATATATAGTTTTGATATATAGTTAATTCCACCTTCATAAAATGAGTTAGAAAGTGTTCTCTCCTTGATTTTCTAAAAGGATTTGGTGTAAATTTAATATTACTTTTTTCTTACATGTTTGCTTACATTTGTCAGTGTAGCCAATTTGATAGAAGGCTTTTTATCAACAAATTCAGTTTTTTAAAGATATAAGGCTTTTCAGTTTTTTATTCTTAAGTTTCAAAAGCTTTGTCTTCAAAGAATTTGTCCATTTCAACTATTACTGTATTTGATTAGCATAATATTGTTAATAATATTCCCTCATTTTTCCTTTCACGAATGTAAATCTATATGAATGACCCTTCTTTCCTTCCTGATATTACAGATTTGTGTTCTTTCTATTTTTTTCTTGATCAGTCTAGTTGTTGATTTATAAATGTTGATGATCTTTTTAAAGAAGCAGCTTTTGATTTCCTTAATTCTTTGCATGACTTGTTTCCTATTTTATTGATTTCTGCTCTTAGATTTCTTACTGTCTTTTCTCTCTTTTGTTTCTTGCATCCATGGGTGAATTTTACACTTTTCTTCCTTTAAAATTAGCACCTAAAGGTATTACTTTTCCTAAAACCACTGTGTTAGCTGCTTATTTCAAAATTTGGCATGTTGTATTTTCATTACTATCCAGTGAAAAATAATTTCTTTATGAATCTCTTCTTTGAGCAAAGGGTTGCTTAGGGATGTGTCTGATTTCTAAATATTTGATATTTTCTTAAAAATCTCATTGTAATTGATTTCTAATTTAATTCCATTTCGGTTGGAAGACATCTTTTGTATGACTTTAGTTTTTTAAAGTTTTTGAGACTTGTTTTGTGGCAAAGAATGTAGTTAAACTCAGTGAACATACGACGTGTACTTGTAAAGACTGTATTCTGCAGATGCTGGGTTAGTGTTCTGAAAATATGAATTAGGTCAATGTGGATGATAGCTTTATTGGTTGTTTATAACTATGTAATGAATTACCCCCCCAACTTAGCAGCAGATAAGAAATAGGCATTTTGAAAGAAAAATACATCTTAAGTCGATACTGATACTTTTCATTAAAATTTAGGACTGAAGGGGATTTTTTTCTTTCTTTTTTTTTTTTTTTGTCTTTGTTTGTTTGATGGAGTCTCACTCTGTTGCCCAGGCTGGAGTGCAGTGGCGCGATCTCAGCTCACTGCAACCTCTGCCTCCTGGGTTCAAGCAATTCTCTGCCTCAGCCTCCCAAGGAATAGCCGGGATTACAGGCGCCCACTACCACGCCTGGCTAACTTTTGTATTAAACTTACTTATTTTACATCTATATCTTCTTTCTTCCTCACTATAAAATTGAACAATACCAACATACAGACATACCTGTCTCTCCACAACCTCACCCAACAGTGTATATTGTCAAACTTTTGGATTTTGCCAGTTATAGATGAGAAAGGGTATTTCCAAATACTTTTAATTCGGATTCCTCTTCCCATGACTGATGTGGAATATCTTTTCATATGACTAAGAGACATTTTTACTTCTTTTTCCGTAAAATCTCTGTCCATATGTTTAGTCCGGTTTGCTACAGGTTTGGGTTGACCTTTATTTTTAATCCAGCTTCATCCAGCCATGTACCAGGGAGCTGAGCAAGCCACACTGTTCTAAGCCCATGAATTCTGACAGTTGTCTCTTCCCTAACTTAACTATTCCCATTCAGATCTAGAATTCATAATGTCTGTGTCCAGGTGCCTTTGTAATCATGATTTTATGGACTTGCCATTCGATCTGCTTTTTTAAAAGTTTGTCTCTCAGTGCTCTTGCAATAACATGGCTTAAACTCACTTCAATTTGGGTTAATTTGGGTTGTGTATCTATCCTAGCGTATTTCTTAGGCTCTAACCCTTGATTTCTACTCATAGCAGTAAGGCTTACTTGTGCTAAGATTCATAATTGGGCAACTGAAGCAGCTTACTAGCCAGGAAGTCTTGGTCAAATTGCTGAATCACTTAATCTACATTTCTTTATCCATAAAATGAGAATAATAACATCTGCTAGTTATAGAGAGATGGAAATAAAGAACATATGCAAATTACCCTAAATCTATTCCTATTATACTCATTCAATAAATTATCTTGAAAGAACAGTTCGTTAAAGAAAATGGCAGCTGAAAGGGGTACTAGATTCAAACCTTTTCCAGAGAAACACTGAGCATTACATTTTACTCTAAAATGTGTCTCTTTGCTAGTCAGATACACTCACTGTAGATAAGCTATGAGTGTATCTTTTCCTTGTGAACACATTCTAGGAGCTTTGTGCCTTGCACAGTTAGAGCCTGCCAATATCCAGCCTCAACTCCAATTATACATCCAGATTTTCTCACTTCATGGCAATACTAAACTATTTATAACTCTTGTAAATTTGTATTTGGCTTTGTACCTCCTTTAAATGCCATTATTTTTGTTTGCATTTTCCCTTCTGTCTTCTTGGAAAATTCCTCATGTACTTAGATCCAGCTAAAAAATTACTTATTATAGGAAAGCATGCCTAATCTCTTACTCCTGTTTTCCTGGAATTTAAACATCTCTTCTTTTAAACTTCTGTACATCACATGCAGCTTCGATCATTGCACTGAAAACTTTGCATTGTAATTGTTTCCCTAGCTGCTGCCTCGCCTGGATCTTAAGCTCTTGGAGAAAAGGGGGTATTGTTTATTATGATATCTCTGTGCCTAGCAGAGTACTTTGCCAATAATTGCTGCTTAAAAGATGTGTACTACCAGTTCTCACTAAGAGTTTGCCTTACAGAAATGTGAACTTAATAGGCCATTATCTATATCACGGGTCTCCAACCCCGGGGCTGCAGACTGGTACCAGTCCTTGGCCTGTTAGGGACTGGGCTACACAGCAGTGGGTGAGCGGCAGGTGAGTGAGAATTGCAGCCTGAGCTCCACCTCTTGTCAGATCAGTTGGAGGCATTAGATTCTCACGGGAGCATGAACCCTATTGTGAACTGTGCTTTCCAGGAATCTAGGTTATGCATTCCTTATGACAATTGAACTAATGCCTGGTGATCTGAGGTGAAACAGTTTCATCCGAGAACCATCATGCTCCCTTCTCCCTTGTCCATGGAAAAATTATCTTCCTTAAAATGGGTCCCTGGTGCCAAAAAGGTTGGGGACCTTTTTCCCATCATAGATTCTATGATGTGATTTCAACAATGCTTAGGAAAATCCTTTTGTTCCATACCAGCATCCAATCAATAGTCCCCACTAAACTATTTTTACCTCCTCATTGGTGCTTGAAAAGCCTGTAAAAGATAGTAAAATAATTTCTTCCACACTCAGAGATAGACTAAATGCATATAATCCTGGAAGAAGACTTGAATATAAAGCAAGAGAGGGGGGCTTGTAGTGATGGGCACTCTGGGCTTAAAGCAAGACTATGCCAGAGTCAGGAAGAGCAAGTCAAAAGTTTATACTGGGACAAATTTTGCCAAGACTTTTGCTTGGCTGTCATAATTTAGATATTCATTGGTAACTACAATACAAAAATAGTCTGAAGAATGTGAAAAAATACGATTTTAACTAGGAGTCAGATCTATTAATGCATGTTTCTCTCTCCCCCGATGTCTTTTTCAAAATGCATATATTCAAAAGCGGAGAGTGCTGCTCAACCAAACAACTCATTAATGCTGCAAACTAGCAAGGAGAATCATGCTTTAGGTAGTGTCCATCTTTTAATAATAATTCTAGTAGGGGAGTGCTTGATGTCCATATAAGTTTTACATTTTAGGATCTTGAATTGTCTCATGCATTATCTGTATTATCTAAATGATATTATATTTCAGAGTGTTGATGAAATTTTCATTCTGAAATTATTTCTATGCTTATTTAGTACCTATTTTAAGAATGGGATCACTAAACAAAACCATGGCCTATTCAAAAAATTTGTTATTCAACTTTTGAAACCTAGATTATTATCCCAGAGCGCTTTTTAATAAGCAGGTCTTAATAGCTGTTAATGATTTATTTTCTATATCCTCTCTCAACCCTATTGTCTCTGAAATTTTTGTTTGCCATTATAATTAACATTGAAACAGAAAAGAAAAGTTAATAGACTTTATTTTTTTAGAGAAGTTTTAGGATCATAGCACAATTGAGTACAGAGATTGAGTACAGAGAAAGTACAGAGATTTCCCATATAACTCTGCCCCGACACATGCAAAGCCTCCCCCATTATTAACATACCCGACTAGAGTGGTACATTTGTTTCAATTAATGAACCTACATTGAAACCTCATCATTATCCTCTTATAAAAGTCCAAAGTTTGCATTAGGGGTCACTCTTGGTGTTGAATATGAATGTTTTCAGGCAAATGCATAATGACATGTCTCCACCAAGATAATATTTTACGGAGTAATTTTATTGATCTAAAAATCCTCTCTATTCTACCTATTCATCCTTCCCTGCCTGCTAACTTCAGGCAATCCTGATATACTGTCTCCATAATTTTGTCTTTTCCAGGGTGTCATGTAATTGGAATGTTATAGTATGTAGCATTTTCAGACTGGCTTTTTTCACTTAATAATATGCATTTAAGTGTCCCTCATGACTTTCCATATCTTAACGGCTCTTTTTTTTAAAGTACTGAATAATATTCCAGTGTTTGACTATACCACAGTTTGTTTATTTGCCTGGTAAAAGACATCTTGGCTGCTTCCAAGTTTTGGCAGTTATGAAAAAAGCTGCAATTAGCACCCATGCACAGGTTTTTGCATGGATATAAGTTTTCAACTCTTAGGATAAATACAAAAGGCATGATTGTTGGATTGCATGGTAGGATATTGCTTAGTTTTGTGAGAAACTGCCAAACTGTCTTTCAAAGTAGATGTATCACTTTGCATTCCTGCTACCAATTAATGAAGGCTCCTGTTGCTCCACTCCTTGCTTTTAGTGTGTAGTGGTTCTCACTGTTGTTTTAATTTGCCTTTCTTTGATGACATATGATGTAGAACATCTTTTTGTATGCTTATTTTCCATAAATATATACATTTTCCATATATATCTTCTTTGGTAAAGTGTCTGTTAAGATTTTTGACCTGTTTTTTAATCTGGTTGTTTGCTTGCACATTGCCGAGTTTTAAGAGTTATGTGTTTTGGATAACAGTCTTTTATCGGCTATGTCTTTTACAAATAGAGTTGGCCCTCTGTATCCATGGGTTTCAAATCTGTGGATCCAACCAATCATGGATTGGAAATACTTGGAAAAAAATCCACAAAGTTCCAAAAAACAAAACTTGGATTTGCCTTACTACATTGAATCCACAGGATGTAGTGATATACAGGCATTGTATTAGGTATTATAAGTAATCTAGCGATGATTTAAAAAATACAGGTTATAATTCTTTTCTTTGCTTCTTGGTAGGTAAGGTGTTCTTCCCCTCTGGCTTATTTCTGAAGTATTTCTTTACATTTGATTTTCTGTAATTTGAAAATAATACATCTAGGTGTAGGTTATTTTTGGCATTTATTCTGCTTGGTGTTCTCTGAGTTTCTTGGATCTATGGTTTAGTGTCTGACATTAATTTGGAGAAAATTCTTAGTCATTATTATTTAAAGTATTTCTTATTTTTTTCATTTTTTTAAGCTACAATATAGCAACTTTTCAAAAACAAAATTTGAAATAGGTTAAAACTATTGTGATTGTAAAAAATTCTACAGAGCTCAAGGGAAGGAATGCCTGTTGGTCTCAGAAATTATGGAAGTAGAAAGTTGAACTAGATGAGGACTCTCATCTCTGTTCCTCTCCTGCTTCTGCTTTATTTACTTAATTATATTAATTTTAATTGACATAATAATTGCACATATTTATGGGGTACATAGTAATATTTTGATACATACAATTTGTAGTAATGAAATCATGGTAACTGGCATATCCTTCACTTCAAACATTATTTCTTTGTGTTGGGACCATTCAATATCCTCTTCTAGCTCTTTGAAAACATGTGATATGTTATTGTGAACTGAAGTCATCCTACAATACTATAAAACAATAGAACTTGTTCATCCTACATAGCTATAATTTTGTACCCTTTAATAAATTTCCTGTATTCCCCCCTTTCCCCTACCCTTTGTAGTCTATAGAAGTCTGTGTTCTGCCTTTTACTTCTATGAGATCAACTTTTTTTAAACTTCTGCATAGAATGAGAACATGTGATGTTTGGCTTTTTGTTCTTGGCTTATTCCACTCAACATAATATCCTCCAGTTCCATCCATGTTGCTGTGAATGACAAGATTTCATTTTTTATGGCTGAATCGTATTCCATATTTTCTTGCTTTTTCGTGTTTGATGTGTTTCTATGTTGATACCTACATATCTAGTGCAACTGTTGCCTCTTCTAATTTTATGGTGTAGGCTTCTTAAGAAAAAGCTTATTCACCCATTCTAATGATGTTCGCAAGCATCCCCATGACCTAGGTGGTGAGAGTTTGTGGCAGCAGTGGCACAGCTTTGCTGGGAGTTGGTTTGCCAGCCTGCTTTTCAGGTCATGGGTGCTTGTGTGCACATGGTGGGTTACTCAACTTGGCATCTGGCTTGCTGGGTTTGGGACTATGGGGCTCTTATTCTGGCCAAGGGCACAAGCACATGGTTGCTTGGCTATCCTCAGGGCATGTCTGCCAGGAGTGGACCCACTGGGCTGTTTCTTAGGTTCTGGAGTGGGTGGTCAGCCACTCAGCCAGTCTGAGGGGAATGTCTGCTGGGGGTGGGCCCACCAGGTTATTACTCAGGCTCTGGGCACAGGTCCCCAGCTGCTCCACTGGTCTATATAGGTATGTCCACCAGGGGTGTGCCTGCTGAGTTGTTTCTCAGATCCTGGGTGTGAATGCACAATCTGTCAATCTAGGGTTGTGTTCAGGGTAAGGGCCCCTCGTCTGTTTTTCAGGCCCAGGACATGAGCATGCAGACACTCAGCTGGCCTGGCTGAGTTTCCACTAGTGGTGGATCCACTGGGTTGTTTCTTAGGCTCTGGTTACAGGCACGGGGCCCCTTGGTAGGCCTGGGGTTATGTTTGCCAACAGCGAGCTCGTGGGGCTGTTTCTCAGGACCTGGGTGTGATCTTGTGACTGCTGGGCTGGCCTGGGGGGATGTCCCCTGGGAGTGGATCTGCCCCGCTGTTTCTCAGGCCCTGATTGTGGGTATGGAACTGATGTGTAGGTCTGGGGGTGTGTCCTCTGGGAGCGACACCCTTGACAGTTTCCCAGATCCCGAGTGTGGGTGTGGGGCTACTGATTAGTCCGGAGGTGTGCCTGCCGTGTGGAGGGCTCGCAGGGCTATTTCTCAGGCCTTGAGTGAGGGCATGGGGCTGCTGGGGAGGCCGGGGGACATGTCTGTGGGCATGTTTGTTGGGGAGGAGGCACAGGACTGTTTCTCAGACCCTGGGCGAGGATGCATGTACACTCAGCTGGCCTAGAGTTATGTCAGCTGCTGGGTCCTCTCAGAGGGCACGCAGTGGTTTGGTCAGCTCAATGGCAGGTTTGTCCTGGGTGGGACTGCCAGACTGTTTCTCTGGCTGGAAGTGTGGGGAGAGGGGATTGGTTTCCCTACTGTACAGGACCAGAGTCACAGCCAATCCTGAGCCCAGGCTCCATGCAGCAAAGGTATAGCCGGCTGGTGGGCTGGAGAGGTACAGTGGCTACTTGTCCCCAGGACAGGGTGTACTGCAAAAGTGGCTCTAGTCCATGACGGCCCCTTGCTGCCGCAGCTTGGCTCACAGAGGGTGGGTGGGAGGTAGCAGGTGCACACATTGTGCCCCTTATCTGGAGGAATGCAGCCGTGTGAATTCCTGGTAGCACTCCAAACTAGGTTCAGGGCTTGTGAGGACTGTGAAATTCTCTTGAAGTAACTCTTTTCGGTAGCTATAGGGGCTGGTGGGGTTCTTCTGCTTATGTTTTCCCTGCAAGAGGAAGTCCCTCCTGAGCCTGGAGCAATCCAGGAAGAGGATGTGGGAAGATGGGGTGCCAGAGGCAGGGTGCTTTTATGCTTCCTTCCTGAGCTTCTGATGACCACAGGCACCTCTCCACTCCTTTTCTGCACTCCTGCACTCTCCCTTTGATATTCCAGTAGAATCTTAGCTGTCTATTTATTGCTTTCTTTTCGTGGAGATGTGCCCCAGGGCCTCTAGTCAGTCATCTTGCTGACATTTGCTTTTGCTATATTTTTCCCTTTGTACTCTAATAAGTAGAAAAAAATGAGAAAGGAACAGAGATGGATGGACCCTTCTCAGTTTTGCTTCTAAAATTCTTGAGAAAGGGCACTGCTGTATTCACCTGGGTGAGGTGCCCAACATAGGACCAAATAACTTTGGGAACTGGTAGCTGAAGAAAGGGATATAATTCGACCAGCTCATGTGAGATGCTCACATGGACTAATCTCCCTGGCTGAGGAAGAAGGATGCAGTAGAGGCAGGTTTACCTTTTTCAAAATAGTTCAAAACAAGGTGTATCATGAAAGAGAAGTTATTGATTAACCACTTATAATTTTCAAGATATTAACACATTTTGTGCCCTAACGATGGCATCACTTCTGATTTCTGTTTTACAATGATTTTTGTGTAATTTTAATTATGGTGAACTGATTGCCTATCAGGTTGAATAAGACTTTGTGGAGAGATACTGGCTTCCACTCTGAGTACATAAAATTGATTTCATTTATTCTTCTCTAAATATTTTCTAGCTTCAAGCAGTTTATGTATGGATGAAAAACAGATTACACAGAACCACTCAAAAGTACTCGCAGAAGGTAATATGCTTCCTTACTAGTGGCCAGCACTGAGGGATGGAAAGTTGAACTTTCTTAGACATATTAGCTAATGACCTGACTGGAAGCCAGCCTTATGACTACTTGAAGAACTTCGTGATCTGAGAACTGTGGTATGAGGCATCCTGAATGACCCAACCTCTAGTTGTTCTCCAAACAAGCCATGTTCTTGCTTGTCTCTGAACCTTTGCTAAGGTGGAGTGGCGGAAGGAGCATGGATTTAACTACCTTTCAGATCTATGTTAAAGTATTACTGCTTTCTTCATCTAGTTATGTTTTTATTAATTGGCTGTGAAATGCAAGGGCTAGAGTACAAACCACATAAGAGACAGGTGACACCAAAACAAGATAGGAGAGATATCAAATGCAGGGTTTAGCAAAAACATCCTTCATCCACATAAAGGTTTGCACCTCTATAGCTGATTCTGCTTATGCTATAGTGATGAAATCACTGACACTCACCTTTGTTACAGGTGAGTAGTGACAAATACTTTGGTGGACTAATCACCTCTCAGCAAACCCTTACAAAGTCACTGACACATTGTGTGAATTTTTGGGATGCATGAGGTTCTATTTTGGAAGATGCTTGTAGGATGTAGGGCTTAATTTTTCCTTTAAATGATGGACAACAGGGATCAACTTACACCTTTATTGTTGATAATTGGATTGAATATACAGAAATAAAATCTGTGAGCTAAATTCACATCTGAACTATCTGAAAGTATATGTGTGACTAAATAGGAAGGAATGAAAACTCATCCAAAGGCTACATTTGATAATGTCATAAATTTGCAATAAAATATTTTTTATAAAAAATGTCTAAAGGGAAATAAATCTTGTTTTTTAAAAATTATATATCACACTACATTTTCACAAGAAAGAAATATTTCTAAGCATCTCTTATCACTAGGCATTATCATTTTTCATTTTTATGGGATGGCTCAACTGGTGGAATAATAGTTTTTTTTTAAAGATCTGTGGATTTCACTGACTTTGTGATTTTTTTACAAGAAAAATGAACTTAAAACAATTTCTAGCTAGTTCAACCCAAATGCTATATTAGTTACTTTAAAAGAAAGCACTATGTATTAATACATACTACATTTATGTTTGTCTGAAACAAAAACCTTAGAGTAGACTTTTTTGTTCTCTGTGGCTGAGGAGGGGACAGCCACATCACTAATTACAATTCTCTTTGTTTCTAGATATTAAAACTTCTGAATTAATATCAAAAATACTTTATTATATATAATATTTCTAATGATACATAATACAGGAGAAAATTGGTTAATCTCTAGATTGGGTTCAATATATTATTTATATTTTGAGAATTTTAATTTCTTATGAAGATCTAGTATTTTTGGAATGAGATCACCAGCAAAGTTATGTTCTAGTGTAACTTCATATGTTGTGGATAAATGTAACACATGAAGTTCTTTATCAAGCTTTTCTTTTATCCTTCTCTTTTCATGTATGCGTCCAGTTAACATTTCATGGCCTGTACTGATGGATACAAATGCTGTACTTTGTTGCCCTCCTATTGAGTTCAGAAATTTGATCGTAATAACATGGGAAATAATCCTGAGAAGCCAGCCTTCCTGCACAAAAGCCTACAGGAAAGAAACAAATGAGACCAAGGAAACCAACTGTACTGATGAGAGAATAACCTGGGTCTCCACACCTGATCAGAATTCGGACCTTCAGATTCACCCAGTGGCCATCACTCATGACGGGTATTACAGATGCATAATGGTAACTCCTGATGGGAATTTCCATCGTGGATATCACCTCCAAGTGCTAGGTAAGGAGCATCATGTATTGTGGTATTTCACATCACCAGATTTGTGACTGAAACAAACATCTCTTTGAATTCCATGCACTTTATGTGAAAACTGAAGCATTTTGTCCCCCTTTCCTCTCTGCAGTTACACCTGAAGTGACCCTGTTTGAAAGCAGGAATAGAACTGCAGTATGCAAGGCAGTTGCAGGGAAGCCGGCTGCTCAGATCTCCTGGATCCCAGAGGGGGATTGTGCCACTAAGCAAGAATACTGGGGCAATGGCACAGTGACTGTTAAGAGTATGTGCCACTGGGAGGGCCACAATGTGTCTACCGTGACCTGCCATGTCTCCCATTTGACTGGCAACAAGAGTCTGTACATAGAGCTATTTCCTGGTCAGTAATTCTTTTAGTTTTATTTTTGATTTTTCTCCATTCTTTCAAAGGAGTTAAGAAAAAAAGTTGTGCAAATACATTTTGTTTGAGGATGCTCTCTCCGCTGTTCATTTTTATCTCTTCCCTAACCAAAATAAAGAGATGTGTTTAGGAGAATAGTACAGACATTTGTTGTAAAAAGTCCTTTTTCAGAATGCAACTTAATTCTGTTAGTAATGTTCACTTCTATGCTAGTAGTTAATTGGCATGAGTAGTATACTTTTAAAAAATAATACTTATGGCTTATTGAAAGATAAAGTATACTTTGAAGCATGTAATTATGGTTTTATTTGAAGGATACATTCACTCATAAGTTGCTTTTATGAATTTTTAGTTTGGTATAATTTTATTTTCTGGACTTTTCATCACTGATTTTCTTAAATATCTTATAACAACATCTGTGGTTCATTTAATCACTATTTAGTTTATTTACTCTCTGCTATCATCCTACTCTCATTTCTTGTTATTTAAGAACTATTAAATATCAACAAACATATTTAAAATGCAATTGTTCTGTAAGGCTTCATGAAAAACATTAGCCCTACCTCTGTCTTTCCAACCCAATTGCCATTGCCATTAAACTCCCCTCAGGTAAGTATTCTGATGAGAGAATAACCTGGGTCTCCACACCTGATCAGAATTCGGACCTTCAGATTCAAAATTTTACAGTGTTTCCTCTAGTAATTAGTTTCATTTTTATACAACATGCTCATACTGCTATTTCCTACTGTATCAAATTTAGACATTATGTAATCTCAACTTCTTATGGTAGATGAGGATTTCACATTACCTTCTTCCTTTCCTTCAAACTTCAATTGAGGTAATACAGTTTTTCATTAAATAGCCTATGTTCCCATTAATTTGAATATTTAAGTACTGTTAAGTGCCTAAATATCAAGAAATACACTCATGCTTTCACTTTCAAATGACTTTTTTTCTTGGACTTCATAAGTGCTTTACCTTTTTTGTTTCCTTAAGAACGTATGTACCTATTGTGAACTATCACTAAGCCTATTGACAAAACTAGAGAACCCCTTAGTAATATATTTGCCACGTGGTCAGATTTATTAGGTAATCTGTTAGTTCTATTTTTTTCTCAGAGTCATTCCTTCTTGAGTTTTTGTATGTGCTTGGTCTGATCTCTCCTGATTGGCCTCTAGATCTACTGTACAGCTATTGTCCTGGACACTCTCATCGCCTCAATCCTCTACTTAGCCTATGTCTATTTAATCTGAGTTTCTTCCGTCTTCTATATATTTGTTTGTTTTTAACTCTTTCTTTCATACGTGAGACTTTTCTTAACTCTTTGGTAATCCTTGGGTATGGATTCATTTTGAAGTGAGTACTAATGAGCTACCTGGAAGCTCTACTAGTTAATGGTTGGATTTGTCAACAAGTTAGCTTCAGCACAGTGAAAAGGAGCTAGGTGATTTTTAATAACTAGAGATTTGTTATGTATCTGAAGGCCTTTTCTCTGGGGCTGTTCAGGCTCTGCAGAAATTAACTCAGCAGTTTCTGGCCTTGGAGAGATAAGCCTGACTACCAGTGTTTGGGAAGGGAGGGAGCAGTGTGTGTATGTGTGTGAGTGTGCATGTGAGTGTGCCACTGTTGAAAATCAGACTTTCCTTTATATCTCTCTTCAGTCTGATATTTCATTCTCACCCTCCCTGATGTCTGGATCCTTGACTTTGGAGTCTCTCCGGGTCATCTTCTCTAGGCCAATCTGCTAGTCTCCCCTTTTTCTGCCGGCTGGGAAATGTGTGCTACATAAGATGGGACGGGAGACAACAAAACCTGCCTGTTCTCAAGACGAACTTTCAAAGAAGCTCTCAACTTTTAGCCCCACACTTCACCCCTCCACATACTTGTTTTTCTATATTTGATGCTTCCTACTCTAGAGTTTTCCTGGAGTTTTGTGTGTACTAAGGTTTTTATTTATTCTATGTTGTAAATCATTAGCCAGTTTTCTATTCATTTCTCACTTAAAAACAGTTTGAAATCTTCCATCTGTTCTTGTCTTCATCCCTCTTCTCTTTGTCTTGCAGATCTACACTTAAAACATTCTTTTTACTAACATTTTAGCAAGTTTTAATGAGAGAGAAGAGAAAATCTCATGTGTTGAAACCACCATTTTTTTTATATCTAACATTTAAGTCATATGTGTGGGGATTTTTGAGTTTAGCAGTATTTACTGAAAAGAGCAGTTGTGCCTTGGTTATGCATGAAATATCACTGTTTCATATTACAATATGATGTCAGATTTATAGTGTCTCAGAATTGAAGGGAACTTCTCATTCAGATTCCTATGTAGTGCAGGGATCTCCTTGATGTCTTCCTTGCACGGTGGATCTTTAGCCTCTGCTAGTACACATTCAATGAGAGACAGCTTAGTAGTGTGAAAGCCAGGGTTTTAAAAAATGTTGTTCTAAACAGTGAAACCAAACATTTCACTTTCATATAACATATGGAGAAATTCAGTATTTAAAAACATCAACTGTGGAAAGAAAGTGGAAGGACCAGATGCCAGCCTGCTCAGTCTCCACTTCATCTCCTTCTGCTGCCCCTGAGCTATATTCAGGCAACACCAGGAGCGTAGTTTGCAAATCATTGCCTCTCAGGCTGGCAATTCCTTTGTTGACTTGCACACTTGTCAGATAGAGTTTTGTATTGCTGTCAGCAGCTAATAAATAAAGTTCCTGCTATGTATTCATTTTAGTTTCAATGCCCTGGGAGAAAGATGACTTCAGAATTAGGGTTACTTTTCCAAGTATCTTCCTTACAATTGCCCGTTTAGTTGGAGGGCAGAAACACTCTACTATTACAGAGTGATAGGAATTCACCACTAATCAATCTTTAAAGCAACAAAATCCTGATATAAGGTGATGTCTTGCTGAAAACTCTGGAGTCTGTATTGAAAAAGCAGTTTTATTTTAATAATTCTCAAACTATTAATGGGTCAGAAGTGTTGAAAATGAAACTACAGATATGAATTTCATGTACTGTGAGACATCATGAAACCATCTAGATAGATAGATAGATATAGATATAAATATAGATAACTTTACTTTTAGTAGAGATTAAGTTTTAGAGCAGTTTTAGGTTCACAGCAAAATTGAGTAGAAGTACAGAAATTTCCCATAAATCCCCTGCTTTTGCCCATGCCCAATCTCTCCCACCTACACCTGCACCAGACTGTTACATTTATTCGAATTGTTGAACCTCCACTGATACAACATTACCACCCAGTAAAGTCCATACTTTACATTAGAGTTCATTCTTGGTGTTGTACATTCCATGGGTTTGGACAAATGTGTAATGACATGTATCCACCAGTGTAGTATTATACAGAACAGCTTTATTGTCCTACACAATCCTCCTTGCTCTTCCTATGCCTCCCTCCTTTCTCACCACCAGATAATCAATAATTTATTGACTATTCCCTAGTTTTGTCTTTTCCATAATGTCTTACAATTGGAATCATACAATATGTAACCTTTCCAGATTGGCATGTTTCACTTAGAAATATACATTTGAAATTCCTCCATGTCTTTTTATGGTTTGATAGCTCATTTCTTTTTAACACTGAATAATCAGATAGTACATTATTTGGATTGTACCACATTTGAGCCATATATTTTTCTGTCTATAGTTCCAGGTGCCAAAAAATCAGCAAAATTATATATGCCATATGTCATCCTTACTATTATTATTTTGACCATCGTGGGATTCATTTGGTTATTGAAAATCAGTGGCTGCAGGTATTGACTGATGAATGTTTTTTTCTTCTTCAGCTTTATTAGGCTAGAAAAGAGTCAGAAATATGGAATTGATTGTATTGGGTATATTAGGATGTTAACATCAAATGTCCCATAATCAAATCTTGAAGGTGTTAGACTTAGACTACTTTGAATGATGAGAGAGACTTTGCTAGGTTGCTTTGGCACAGAAGCATGGAAAATTAGGCCATTTAGGGCAGGATCCTGGGAGAGAAAGTACATGTTAATTTTTACATTTGGGTAAATAATTACAATTCCTTTATGCACCAAAGAGGAGTTGTTACATGCATTCAGTTGCATCAAGCTTCTATTGCATAATTTCAGTTTTTCAAAATCCAGAATATTCTTATTTGGGGATATTAACCACGAGCAGTATTCTTCACTTATTTCTAGTAGTTTCTTTCTAATTTATTATGGCTTCTATCAAAATTAACCACAATTGTCAATAGTATACTGTCTTATTTTCCCATTTTCAATCTAAACAATGATGTTTCCTCCATTCACTTCAATTTATTTTATTTTTGTAGAAAATATAATTTGAATAAAACAGAATCCACTTCAGTTGTTGAGGAGGTAAGATAAAAAAGAGTAATTGCAAACTTAAGCCAATAGTCTGAAAATCTAGCAACATAATCTGTAGTTTGTATCAATATTAGTGTTTCAGTTGAAAAACTAAAACAATTCTGATTTACAATGCTTATATGTGTGATTACTTTGTTAATTATCTATCAAATACTATTTATACATCACTCTAGATCCACATTTTCACTTCATGAACTATGTCCTAATACACATGATGTTGGTCTCCTTTGGACTGTAATCTTTAGAGAAAATGAATTGGTGTTTCTTGTCACCAATTTGAAAGCATCTCTAATTCCTGACTTTTCCTTTTCCTTTTCAATACTATCATTATGTTTCTCTTACACAAACTTACAACATATCCTGCTCCTTAATCTCTTATTCTAAGTAGCTTACTAAGTCTCCAAAACTCTCCTTTGGCGTACTTCTCATATCACTTCATTTATCTCCATTCCTACTTTCACAGAGCCATTATCTCCATACAGAGACTTACGTAGTTAACAAATACTTTTTGATAAAATCATAGAACAAAGCCTGCTCTTATGTTTATATAGGCCCAGAAACACAATTATAAGCACTCTTGAGCACCTGTTAGAAATACTAAAGCTATGGGAAACTGTTACAAAAATACAGATAGTTTCTATAATGATTTTTTGAATTGATTTTAACTTTGAGTTCTTTCTTAGGATGAAATGCAGCCCTATGCCAGTTACACAGAGAAAAACAATCCTCTCTATGATACTACAAACAAGGTGAAAGCGTCTCAGGCATTACAAAGTGAAGTTGGCACAGACCTCCATACTTTATAAGTTGTTGGACTCTAGTACCAAGAAACAACAACAAACGAGATACATTATAATGACTGTCTGATTTTCTTATAGTTCTAGAATGAAGACTTATATTGAAATTAGGTTTTCCAAGGTTCTTAGAAGACATTTTAATGGATTCTCATTCATACCCTTGTATAATTGAAATTTTTTATTCTTGGGTGCTACGAGCTAGTTCTCTGAAGAACTGATGTTATTACAAAGAAAATACATGCTCATGACCAAATATTCAAATTGTGCAGGACAGTAAATAATGAAAACCAAATTTCCTCAAGAAGTAACTGAAGAAGGAGCAATCGTGAACAGTTTCTTGTGTATGCTTTCAAAATATTTTAATGTACATATGACATGTCTACATGCCTATGGTACATGTGTCTATTTATGTGTCTATTTACATATACATACACATATCTTTGTCAAGGCACCAGTGGGAACAATACACTGCATTACTGTTCTATGCATATGAAAACCTAATAATATAAGTCTTAGAGATCATTTTATATCATGACAAGTAGAGCTACCTCATTCTTTTTAATGGCTATATAAAATTCCATTGTATAGTTATATCATTATTTAGTTAAACACAACCCTAATGATAGACATTTAGATTCTTTTAAGTTTTGTTTATTTCTTTTAAGTTTTGTTTGTGGTATAAACAATACCACATAGAATGTTTCTTGTGCATGTATCTCTTTGTTTTTGTTTGAATATATCTGTAGGATAACTTTCTTGAGTGGAATTGTCAGGTCAAAGGGTTTGTGCATTTTACTATTGATATATATGTCAAATTGTGTCGATTATATATGTCAAATTCCCTCCAACATTGTTTAAATGTGCCTTTCCCTAAATTTCTATTTTAATATCTGTAAGATTCCTGTTTCTACAGTTGCCACTTTCTCTTTTAATCAACCAGATTAAATATGATGTGAGATTATAATAAGAATTATACTATTTAATAAAAATGGATTTATATTTTTGGTCTTGTTTGTAAGAGAGTGAATGCACCTGTGAGAACATTAGCTTCTTCTGAACTCATTATATCTCTACAGAGGTGTTAATACTTGATGCCTAACAGTTTTGCAGATGTGCCACATTGGAATTGTGTATTTTTATGGTGTACATTCTATTGTGATATATTTATTGAATAATTAATGTCTATTGACCATATAAGCAGCAAAATATGCACCATAGAGGACATGGGGTATTTATTTATAAAATATGAGCTACATGATAAGCAAGTGGCCATGGGATGGCATGACCCTCCCCTCCATATTTCTGTGGAGCAAAATATTGGCAACGTTTATATGAATCATTTTTAATACAGTGAAATTATTTTTGATTAAAAAATAAGTCTATTTGCTCCATAGCAGAAAAAACATTAAAAGTTTTTTCATTATGATAGAAATTAAAACAAAATATATTCATTCTTCAATCATGCCATCTGAGACTTTTAAGACAACTATTTTGTCTTAAAAGTATATTTTTCTCCCTCTAGACACATCAGTTATTGTGGACTTTATCCTTAAAGGGACTTTTAGTCTATTTTCAATGTAAAGCTAATCTAATGACACTTGGTGCATGATATTTTTATCAAACCATTTTGACTTGGCCAAAAAGCATTGTCCATTAGGTTTCTGCATATAAATATTACCAAGAAATTTTCACAATAGACATCATTACACTGTCCTTGAACTTTATTAATTCTTTATCCAACCCTGGTTCAAGACTATCTGTTCAAATATTACTGAAAAACAAAGTAAGACAGTACTATACTTACCTCTTAACTTGATAATGTCAAAACGGGCATGTTAAATGATATCACAGAAAAGACGAAGATAATTTATAAAAGTTAAATTATATTGTACAGGAAATAATTGTATGAAAATCTCTACTATGGGGCTGGAACATGGTTGAACATTAGAATCATATAAAAAATTATATATATTCTCCAAATCCATGCTAGACCTGTCAAATTAGAGAATCTAAAGATTAGACCTGGTGTGTCAGCAAGGTCATTCAGGAAGCAGAGGCTGAGATGGAGTTAGGTCTGATTACTTACATAGTCAATTACCTTTTACAAATATCATTTTGTATGTCTCATTTGCTGTGCTTTCTCCCCATCCCATTTGTATCTTTTCCTTTGCTTTGCTAGATTTGTCAATTTTCTCTCTCTTTCTCTTTCTGTCTCTCTCTCTTTCAATATCTCTAATAATTTGAAAATTATTCATCATAATTAGGCATCTATTGGGGTTATGCTTCACATACAAACTTCTGAAAACAGCTTTACTGAGATATAATTTATATATTTAAGTGTACAGGTTGTTAAATTTTGCACATATTTAAAATGTGGACTTTGTAAATGTTGACATAGTTTTACATCTGTGAAACCATCAGCCTAATCAAGATAATAAACTTGTCCATAACCCCCCAAAATTTTCTTGTTTCTTTGCTAGCCTATCCCTATGATCTTCTTGTTCCTTCTCATCCCCCACTCCCCAGGAAACCTCTGATCTGCTTTCTGTAACTATGTATTAGTTAGCATTTTCTAGAATTTTCCATAAAATCATAAAATAGATACTCTTTTATTTTTTTGGTTAGACTTTTTTTTTCCCATTATAATTATTTTGAGATACATCCACATCCACACAATTATACTTCATTCTTTTTATTCCAAATAGTATTTTATTTTATAGCTATACCAGTTTGTTTATCCATTTGCCTGTTGGTGGACATTTGTGTTGTTTCCAGTTTTGGACTGTTAGAAATAAAGCTGTTATACACATCCTTTTGCAAGTATTTTTGTGGGCATATATTTTTATTTTTCCTGAGTAAATACTGATGAGTGGATTGGCTAGATCAGATGATATGTAGATGTTTCACTTTTAAAGAACTTGCCAATCTTTTTTTCTTTTCTTTTTTTTTAAATTGCTTTAAAATTTTTAAATTTTTTTAAAGTAAACTTAATTTCAGACTAGTTTATTATTATTATTATACTTTAAGTCCTGGGATACATGTGCAGGTTTGTTACCTAAGTATACATGTGCCATGGTGGTTTGCTGCACTCATCAACCCATCATCGACTTTAGGTATTTCCCCTAAAGCTATCCCTCCCCTACCTCCCCACCCCACAAAAGGCCCCAGTGTGTGATGTTCCCCTCCTTGTGTCCATCTGTTCTCATTGTTCAACTCCCACTGAAGAGTGAGAACATGCAGTGTTTGGTTTTCTGTTCCTGTGTTAGTTTGCTGAGCATGATGGTTTCCAGCTTCATCCATGTCTCTGCAAAGGACATGAACTCATTTTTTTTATGGCTGCATAGTATTCCATGATGTGTATGTGCCACATTTTCTTTATCCAGTCTATCATTGATAGGCACTTGGGTTGGTTCCAAGTCTTTGCTACTGTGAATAGTGCTGCAGTAAACATACTTGTACATGTGTCTTTATAGTAGAATGATTTATAATCCTTTGGGTATATACCCAGTTATGGGATTGCTGGGTCAAATGGTATTTCTGGTTCCAAATCCTTGAGGAATTGCCACACTGCCTTCCACAATGGTTGAACTAATTTACACTCCCACCAACAGTGTAAACACATTCCTATTTCTCTGCATCCTCTTCAGCATCTGTTGTTTTCTGACTTTTTAATGATCACCATTCTAACTGGCATGAGATGGTATCTCATTGTGGTTTCGATTTGCATTTTTCTAATGATGAGTGATGGTGAGCTTTTTTTTAATATGTTTCTTGGCCACATAAATATCTTCTTTTGAGAAGGGTGTGTTCATATCCTTTGCCCACTTTTTGATGGGGTTGTTTTTTTCTTGTAAATTTAAGTTTCTTGTAGATTCTGGATATTAGCCCTTTGTCAGATGGATAGATTGCAAAAATTTTCTCCCATTCTGTAGGTTGCCTGTTCATTCTGATGATAGTTTCTTTTGCTGTGCAGAAGCTCTTTAGTTTAATTAGATCCCATTTGTCAATTTTGGCTTTTGTTGTCCTTGCTTTTGGTGTTTTATTTATGAGGTCTTTACCCATGTCTATGTCCTGAATGGTATTGCCTAGGTTTTCTTCTAGGGTTTTTATGGGTTTAGGTCTTAGCTTTAAGTCTTTAATCCATCTTGAGTTAATTTTTGTATAAGGTGTAAGGAAGGGGGTCCTGTTTCAGTTTTCTACATATGACTAGCCAGTTTTCCCAACACCATTTATTAAATGGGGAATCCTTTCCCCATTGCTTGCTTTTGTCAGGTTTGTCAAAGATCAGATGGTTGTAGATGTGTGGCGTTATTTCTGAGGCCTCTGTTCTGTTCCATTGGTCTATATATCTGTTTTAGTACCAGTACCATGCTGTTTTGGTTACTGTAGCCTTGTAGTATAGTTTGAATTCAGGTAATGCGATGGCTCCAGCTTTGTTCTTTTTGCTTAGGATTGTCTTGGCTGTACGGGCTCTTTTTTGGTTCCATATGAAATTTAAAGTAGTTTTTTCTAATTCTGTGAAGGAAGTCAGTGGTAGCTTGATGGGGATAGCATTGAATCTATAAATTACTGAGGGCAATATGGCCATTTTCACAATATTGATTTTTCCTATCCATGGAAAAAGAGTAATCTTTTTCCATATGTTTGTGTCCTCTCTTATTTCCTTGAGCAGTGGTTTGTAGTTCTCCTTGAAGAGGTTCTTCACATCCCTTGTAAGTTGTATTCCTAGGTATTTTATTCTCTTTGTAGCAATCGTGAGCAGGAGTTCACTCATGATTTGGCTCTGTGTTTGTCTATTATTGGTGTATAGGAATGCTTGTGATTTTTGCAGATTGATTTTGTATCCTGAGACTTTGCTGAAGTTGCTTATCAGCTTAAGATTTTGGGCTGGGATAATGGGAGTTTTCTAAATAGACAATCATGTCATCTGCAAACAGAGACAATTTGACTTCCTCTCTTCCTATTTGAATACCCTTTATTTCTTTCTCTTGCCTGACTGTTCTGGCCAGAACTTCCAATACTATGTTGAATAGAAGTGGAAAGAGAGGGCGTCTTTGTCTTGTGCCAGCTTTCAAAGGGAATGCTCCCAGCTTTTTCCCATTCAGTATGATATTGGCTGTGTGTTTGTTATGAATAGCTCTTATTATTTTGAGATACGTTCCATTAATACCTAGTTTATTGAGAGTTTTTATTATGAAATGGCATTGAATTTTATCAAAGGCCTTTTCTGCATCTATTGAGATAATCATGTGGTTTTTGTCATTGGTTCTGTTTATGTGATGGATTACATTTATTGATTTGTGTATATTGAACCAGCCTTGCACCCCAGGGATGAAGCTGACTTGATTGTGGTGGATAAGCTTTTTGATGTGCTGCTGGATTCAGTTTGCCAGTATTTTATTGAGGATTTTAGTATCGATATTCATCAGGGATATTGGCCTGAAATTTTCTTTTTTTGTTGTCTCTCTGCCAGGTTTTCGTGTTAGGATGATGCTGGCCTCATAAAATGAGTTAGGGAGGAATTGCTCTTTTTTTTATTGTTTGGAATAGTTTCAGAAGGAATGGTTCCAGCTCCTCTTTGTACCTTTGGTAGAATTAGGCTGTGAATCTGCCTAGTCCTGGGCTTTTTTTGGTTGGTAGGCTATTAATTACTGCCATAATTTCAGAACTTGTTATTGGTTTATTAAGGGATTCGACTTCTTTCTGGTTTAGTCTTGGGAGGGTGGATGTGTCCAGGAATTTATCTATTTCTTCTAGATTTTCTAGTTTATTTGCACAGAGGTGTGGTGTTTATAGTATTCTATGATGGTAGTTTGTATTTCTGTGGGATCAATGGTGATATCCCTTTTATCATTTTTTATTGTATGTATTTGATTCTTCTCTCTTTTCTTCTTTATTTTGTTAATCTTTTCCAAAAAAGAGCTCCTGGATTCTTTTTTTTTTTTTGACAGAGTCTCGCTCTCACCAGGCTCTCACCAGTGGTGTGATATCAGCTCACTGCAACCTCCACCTCCACCTCCTGGGTTAAAGCGACTCTCCTGTCTCAGCTTCCCGAGTAGCTAGGACTATTGGCGCACGCCACCATGCTCAGTTAATTTTTGTATTTTTAGTAGAAACGGGGTTTCACCATATTGGCCAGGATGGTCTCAATCTCTTCACCTCGTGATCTGCCCGCCTCGGCCTCCCAAAGTGCTGGGATTACAGGGGTGAGCCACTGTGCCCAGCCTGGATTCATTTGTTTTCTGAAGGGTTTTTCATGTCTCTGTGTCCTTCAGTTCTGCTCTGATCTTAGTTATTTCTTGTCTTCTGCTAGCTTTCGAATTTGTTTGCTCTTGCTTCTCTAGTTATTTTAATTGTGATGTTAGGGTGTTGATTTTAGATCTTTCCTGCTTTCTCCTGTGGGCATTTAGAGCTATTAATTTCCCTCTTAACACTGCTTTAGCTGTGTCCCAGAGATTCTGATACATTGTGTCTTTACAATTTGGTATGTTTTTGCAGTGGCTGGTACCAGTTTTTTCTTTCCATATTTAGTGCTTCCTTAGGAGCTCTTATAAGGCTGGCCTGGTGGTGATAAAATCTCTCAGCATTTGCTTGTCTATAAAGGATTTTATTTCTCCTTCACTTATGAAGCTTAGTTTGGCTGGATATGAAATTCTGGGTTGAAAATTCTTTTCTTTAAGAATGTTGAATATTGACTCCCATTCTCTTCTGGTTTTTAGGGTTTCTGCTGCAAGATCTGCTGTTAGTCTGATGGGCTTCCCTTTGTGGGTAACCTGACCTTTGTCTCTGGCTGCCCTTAACATTTTTTCCTTCATTTCAACCTTGATGAATCTGATGATTATGTGTCTTGGGGTTGCTCTTCTTGAGGAGTGTCTTTGGGGTGATCTCTGTATTTCCTGAATTTGAATGTTGGCCTGTCTTGCTAGGTTGGGGAAGTTGTCCTGTGTTTATGTCTGTCTCCAAATTCACTCTTTATATAAGGATTCCAGTCATATTTGACTAGGGTCCATCCTACTGACTTCATTTTAACTTGATTTTTCCCTGAAGTGACCCTGTCTGAAGTTTTAGGGGCTAAGACTTCAACATGTAAATTTTAGGGGAATACAATTCAATCCATAACAAATGTATTGCTTCCCATTTCTTTTAATTCATTATAGCAGCTAACACTTTTCTCGCAGATATAAATGTACCATCACAGATCCACTATTTTATGTAAAGAGATTATCTCTGTGACTGTTGGTTTGGAGCAAATATTACTAAGAGTCACAATCCATGCATTTGAGGGTGGAGGAGGTATGCTGATTTTGTATCCTGCAACTTTATTGTATTCATTTATTAGATCTAACAGGTTTTTTTTTTTTTTTTTTTGGTGTGTGTGTAATCTTTAGAGTTTTTTAATATATAAAATCATCTCATCTGCAAACAAGTACAATTTTACTTCTTCCTTTCTGATTTGTATTTCTTTTATTTCTTTTTCTTGCCTAATTACTCAGGCTAGGACTTCTAGTATTACACTGTATAGAAGCGATGAGTGTGGACATTCTTGTCTTATTCCTGATCTTAGTGGGAAAGCCTTCAGTTAATCATTGTTAAGTATGATGTTAGCTCTGGACTTTTCTTTATTATCTTTATTATATTGAGGTACATTCTTTCTATACCTAATTTGTTGAGAGCTTTTTATTGTGAAAGAGTGTTGAATTTCATCAAATACTTTTGTTTGCCTCTATTGAGATAATCATGAGATTTTTTTACCCTTCATACTATTAATTTGGTATATTACATTAACTGATTGTTGTATGTTGAACCATCCTTGAATTACATCAAATACTTTTATTTGCCTCTATTGAGATAATCATGAGATTTTTTTACCCTTCATACTATTAATTTGGCATATTACATTAATTTATTTTTGTATGTTGAACCATCCTTGCACCACGGGGTTAAATCTCAAATGGTTATGGTGTATGATCCTTTTAATGTGCTGTTGAATTAAGTTTGTTAGTATTTTATTGAAGATTTTTGCATCTATCTTTATCAAGGATATTGGCTTATCGTTTTCTTTTCTTGTGGTGTCTTGTTCTGGTTTTGATATCAAGGTAACGCTGGCCTCATAAAATGAGTTTGAAAGTGTTCCTTCCTATTGAATATTTTGAAAGAATTTGAGAGCAATTGGTACAAATTATTTATTAGATGTTAGGTAGATCTTTCCAGGAAGGCATCAGGTCCTGGGCCTTTCTTTGTTGGGAGTTTTCTGATTCTGGCTTCAATCTTATTATTAGTTGTAAGTTTTTCTATTTCTTCATGATTGAGTCTTGGTAGGTGATATGTTTCTAAGAATGTATTCATTTCTTGTAGGTTGTCTAGCTTGTTGGCATAAAATTGCTCACAGTAGTCTCCTGTAATCTTTTTATTTCTGTGGCAACAGTTGGAATGTTTCCCCTTTAATTTCTGATTTTATTTATTTATTTGCTTTTTTTAGTCTTTTCTTAGTCTAGCTAAAGGTTTGTCAATTTTATCTTTCAAAAAGCCAACCTTAGGTTCATTAATGTTTTTCTATTGTTATTCTGTTCTCTGTCTTGTTTATTTCTGCTCTAATCTTTTTTCCTTCTGATAACTGTGGGTTTAATTTGCTATTATTATTCTAGTTGCTTGGGATGTAGAGTTAGGTTTTTTATTTGTGGTTTTTCTTCTTTTTAATGTAGGCATTCATTGCTATAAATGTCCCTTTTACCACTGTTTTTGCTGTATCTCAGGAATTTTGGTATGTTGTACTTTCTTTTTTTTTTTTTAGTATACTTAAGTTCTAGGGTACATGTGCACAGCATGCAGGTTTGTTACATATGTATACATGTGCCATGTTGGTGTGCTGCACCCATTAACTCGTCATTTACATTAGTTATATCTCCTAATGCTATCCCTCCCATCTCCCCACTCCCCACAATAGGCCCCGGTGTGTGATGTTCCCCTTCCTGTGTCCAAGTGATCTCATTGTTCAGTTTCCACCTATGAGTGAGAACATGCTGTGTTTGGTTTTCTGTTTTTGTGATAGTTTGTTGAGAATCATGGTTTCCAGCTGCATCCATGTCCCTACAAAGGACACAAACTCATCCTTTTTTATGGCTGCATAGTATTCCATGGTGTATATGTGCCACATTTTCTTAATCCAGTCTGTCATTGATGGACATTTGGGTTGATTCCAAGTCTTTGCTATTGTGCATAGTGCCTCAATAAACGGTATGTTGTACTTTCATTGTTGTTTGTGTCAGGTTTTTTAATATCCCCTTTTGATTTATCTTTTTGACCTACTGGTTGTTCAAAAAAGTGTTATTTAATTTCCACATATTTATGAATTTTCATCAACATACAAAAATCAGTTGCATTTCTATATACTAATAACAAACTATCTGAAAAGGAAATGAGGAAAACAATCCTATTTACAATAGCATCAAACAATACTTGTGAATAAGCTTAACTAAGCAAGTGCAATACTTGTTCACTGAAAATTACAGAACATTGATGGAGGAAATTAATGAAGACACAAACAAATGGAAAGACATTCTGTGTTCATGGATTGGAAGACTTAATATTGTTACAATGTTTATACTACCTGCTATGGTTTTCATGTTTGTGTTCCCTCTAGAATTCATATTGAAACTTAATCCTCAATGCAATAGCATTAAGAGGAGGGGCCCTTCGGAAGTAATTAGACTATAAAGGCTTCACCCTCATGAATGAACTACTGACTTAATAAAGAGGCAGACAGGGGCAGGTTTACCCCTTTTGTCCCTCCTGTCATGTGAAGACACAACATACTTACTCTGCAGAGGATGCAGCAAGAAGGCATCATCTTTGAAGCAGATAGTAGCACTCATCAGACACCAAGTCTACTGGTGCCTTGACCTTGAAGTTCTCAGCCTTCAGAACTGTGAGAAATAAATTTCTTTTGTTTGAAGATTACTCTGTCTGTGGTATTTTGTCACAGCAACAAAATAGGCTAAGACACTACAAAGATCTACAGATTCAATTCAATTCCTATCAAAATTCCATGACATTTTTACAGAAATAGAAAATCAACTATAAAATTCATATGAAACCACAGAAGACCTTAAACAGCCAAGAATAAACCTGGAGGCATTACACTTCCTTATATCAAAATATACTACCAGGCTACAGTAATTAAAACAGTATGCTACTGGCATAATGACATATATAGACCAGTGTAACAGAATAGAGATCCCAGAAGTAAATTCATGCATGTATGGTCAACTGACCTTCAGCTAGGATTCCAAAAATACACAATGGGGACAGGATAGTCTCTTTGACAATTGATATTGGGGAAACTGAATAACCCTATGCAAAAGAATAAAATTGGGCCTTATCTTATAGCCTACACAAAGATCAACTCAAAATAGAGGGTGGGCAAGAAATAGAGGGTATAATTACTTTGTTATTTCACTAAAAATCCCAAATTCACCTTCAAATGTGTTGAGGAATTATCCATCTGGAGGCAAGAATTTGATCCTGGTGATAACTATATAGTTTAGAAAGTTAACAAATGTGCACAATTATATCCATCTTTTTCATACAAAATTATCACTAACCATTCCTTTTGCCTAGCCAAACTGAAACCAGTATGAACCACTGGAAGTGAGTGGGGTGAACACACAGGAAAATCCAAGGGCAGGATTATTGTGTGGTCAGGAAGATGTAAGGAGAATTTACGGGCAGAAACTTCAGACTACTGGTCAGCACTCTCTGTCTTTACCTTTGCAACCCATGTAGCAACCCTGAGTTTGCAGAAGGAAAGAGCATATCCTAAATTGCTTCAGCCAAAAAACAAACTGAACGGAGATGAAAAGAGACATTAAGTAAATATTATGAAGTAGAAGAGGCTAATACAGTAATTTAGGTGGAGAATTATTTGTATTATGATCTTTTTGAGCATGTTACTTTTAAACACTTTTGGCCTCAGTGATTTCTATGTTAAAGAAACCACACAACAAAATACCAAAAAATATACATAGACACACATGCAAAATGCAGTAGAAGGTAAGGAAAATTACTTATGAAAAGGTCTTTCTTTCTATGCTGGTTCTTCTTCTTGACTCAGGATAAGTTTCTTAACCTTTTCGAATCTCTACTTCCTTATCTATAAAAATAAATATAACTATACATGCCTCATAAGAATCATTTTGACAGTATCTGGGACATAGCTCAATCAATTACAATTGGATCTGAACCATGGTTCAAATATACATGCTTCTCTTGAAATAAGTAAACGTATAAAAGCACAAACAGAAAATTCAGTCATTATCACCTCAACTGTGCAAACAGGAAATGCTTCTTTTTAAGTTGCTCATGAGCCAGAAATACAACCGTCTAAGAGAGCAGGGGATTTCTCACCAGGGCTAATAAAGCAGAGCAAAAGAAGTAAAATACCATAACTAGGCCTATTATGCAGTGGAAGAAAACAGAGACAAAGACAGGAAGAAAATAGAAATAACTCCCTTTGGAAGATGGCTTCAGCTTTTGGGATACTGTTTACATCTTTTTTTTTTTTCATAGCTGGTGAGTCTGTTGGCCAAATTGTGGGGAGGTTGAGGGATGTTGGGTGAAGCAGAGAGGAAACCATAATTAGAAAAATACATTAGTATATTTTTCCACTAGAGTTTTTCCGTGTCCTTTAAAATGCTCAGTTTAAAATAGCTCAAAGATAGAAAATGCTACTCTTATTTTAATCGCTATGTTTTAACAAAGAAAGATAATTAATTAATTATATATCTGCCAAAATTACCTTTGACAAAACATTTCTTAATAAAAAATAAAGAAAAAAATAATGCCGCAGGATTTTAAATAAAAATGAAGATTTCTAGTTTGACATAGTGAATTGAATAGATGTATCACTTCTATTCTCTCCTGAATGCCTATTAATATGACAATAATAATATTTAAAATATATAGGCCTAAAAGAATCAAAATGACAGGAGAGAAGACACAGGGGATTAGGAAACATCAACGTATTTTGGAGGATGGAAAGCTTGATCACTCAGGAGAATAGAGGAAGCTAAACATGTTTCTTCAGAAGGAGGAAACAGAACCAAGCTGCAAAGGCTCAAGAATTGGATTTTGTGGAAAGTGAGCATGAAGCCAGGTCTGGAATTAAGAGAATCATTTGAAATTCTGTGTAAAAGGTGGTTAAACCCTGAAAAGCCTCAACATTCCTTTCCAAATTCTCAGACTTGAGATTTATTCCTTATAGAACATGAGTCACAAAGAATTTAGACTTACTGATGACAGGAACAGAAAGATTCAAGAGGAGATATGGGGCTGAAAATAAGGGGATTAAGTGGAATCTATATATTTATCAGAGAAACACCCCCCCAATCCCTGCCAGCCCTCATTCCCTGTCCAGGTCCCCAAATACCCACAGCCAGGCATACATACATCCTTGGGACAAGACTTTGAGCAACTTTCAAGGCAGAAACTGAAAGACCCTTGAGAATATGCTACAGATTCAAAGAAATTTTCAGGCATGTAAAGTCTCAAATAGGGAGAAAACCAGTAAAGAAGCAGCTAGGATTCTGGAAACATGGGCTTCAATAGAGAAGACAGCTGAGATTTCCCAGGAAAATATCAAAAGTGCGTGCCAGAATAGCAAATCATAAAATAGAACTAGAAAGCAACCAGTCAGGATTGGAGCAGGAGAGTAAAGATATCTGGAAATAAATTTAAAATAGAACTCAGATTAGTTAGTCACAAATGACTTTTTATTATTCCTCTGAATATCATTTTCTTCCACTATGATTCTTCATAATCAGTTTGTTATATCAGTTCAAATGCAACATTGCTATGCCTCTGTTAATATCATCTCTTCATAAATCCTTCAGTTCTATTTATTTATCCAAAATTACATTTCTCAGGAAATCCACTTTAGTTGTCGTAACTTCTGTACATAGTTCCATTTGTGGAGAACACAGTGACTGTAGCAAAGCTGTCGGAGTGAAAACAAGACAATGGTCAGCTTACTAATTCTTGTACCTGTAACTCCCATAATTTTATAGTGAATTTCTTTTAAAATCCTCCACTTAAATACTTGCCTTCATCTCTGAAGTTGTCTGCATCTAGTACAGGAAACAAAGAAAGGAGAAAGAACAGATAACATTCTGTTAATTAAGATGCATCCTATTGGGCTGGGTACGTTGGCTCACACCTATAATCTCAACATTTTGGAAGGCCAGGGCCAATGGATTGCTTGAGGCCAGGCGTTTGAGACCAGCCTGGGCAACATAACAAGGTCCCATCTTTACAAAAAATAAAAATAAAAAAATGAGCTGAGTATAATGGCCCATACCTGTAGCCTAGCTACTTAGGCAGCTGAGATGAGAGGATTGCTTGAAACCAGGAATTGAAGGTTATAGTGAGCTATGATTGTGCCACTCCACTAAAGCCTAGATGACATAGTGAGATCTTGTCTCTAAAAAAAAGTACCATATTGATATGATAAATAGTTGATGTGTAATAGAAATAATTAGTCTTTAAGAAAGGAAACACAGAAACAAATAACCAGAAGAATTTCCCACATGCCAACGGCTAGTATAGTGGTACTTTGGCAATATTTCTATTATTTTAGAGAGATAAATTGTCTCTATATGCTATTTACATAGACAAAATTTCAGGTTTTAGATACCAAACAATTGTTGTTATTTTGTTTTTTCACTGATTCAACTCTTGTTAATATATAAACATCATTACATTTGCTCCACTTTTCATACTTTTTGAGTTTAGTTTCATGCATAGTGGGCTTAAATTAGTTGTGTGTATATGTTCATTCCTATAAAGCAATTGATACTGAAAAATTAAAATTTCAGTCAGTCATTGATTGACTTATAACAGTTCTTTTATTATATACCTTATAGCAAAGCTGTCCTTGAACAAAGGGGCTGCTCAATATATATTTAATTGATTTTTAAAAATTAGTTTAGCGATGTTGGTACATAGAAAATGGAAAACTACAGGGAAAATTGTACAGGTTAGTTGTACATATATCATGTAAGAATAATTTTTCATATGACTTCTTTTTGTCTGGGTAGATACACAGTAGTGAGATTCCTGGATCAAACCGTAGTTCTACTTTTAGTTCTTTAAGGAATCTCCACACTGCAATTTAAAAAATGTGGAACCAGCCCAAATGCCCATCAGTCAATGATTGGATAAGGAAACTGTGATACACACACACACACACACACACACACATACACTATGGAATACTTACTACACAGCCATAAAAAGGAATGAATTAATGGCATTTGCAGCAACCTGGATGGAACTGGAGACTATTATTCTAAATGAAGTAACTCAGGAATGGAAAACAAACATTGTATATTCTCACTCATAAGTGGGAGCTAAGTTATCAGGATGCAAAGGCATAAGAATGATACAATGGACTTTGGGGACTTGGGAGAAAGTGTAGGAGGTGGGAGTGAGGAATAAAAGACTACAAATTGGGTTCAGTGTATACTGCTCAGGTGATGGGTGCACTGAAATCCCACAAATTACCACTAAAGAACTTACTCATGTAACCAAATACCACCTGCTTTTCAGAAACCTATGAAAATAAAAAATTTAAAAAAAATGCTCAGTTTTATCCTTCTCTTTCTTGTTTTCATGGCTAAGAAGTTTAGAAAAGTCATTGGGTGGGGGCCTAGTGTTCTGCATTTCTAACAAGCTTCCACATGCTGCTGCTGCTGCTTCTGATGATCTGCCAAGCACATTCGAAATAGCAAGGTTTTAAGGAAGTCTTGTTATTTGAAAAGAGAGTCCTGTGACTTTGTGATAATTCTTAGAGCATGTCTTTGAACCACTAAAAAAAGAAAGTTGGCTTCATTCCCAGGATGCAAGGCTGGTTCAACATACGCAAATCAATAAATGTAATTCATCACATTAACAGAACTAAAGACAAAAGCCACATGATTATCTCAAAAGATGCAGAAAAGACCTTCAATAAAATTCAACATCTCTTTATGTCAAAAACTCTCAGTAAACTGGGTATTGAAGGAACATAACTCAAAATAATAGGAGCCATTTACGACAAACCCACAGCCAATATCATACTGAATGGGCAAAAGATGGAAGCATTCCCCTTAACTGACACAAGACAAGGGTGCCCTCTCTCACCACTCTTATTCAACGTAGTATTGGAAGTTCTGGCCAGGGCAATCAGGCAAGAGAGAAAAATAAAGTGTATTCAAATAGTAAGAGAAGAAGTCAAATTATCTTTGTTTGCAGATGACATGATCCTAAATCTAGAAAACCCCATTCACTCAGCCCAAAAGCTTCTTAAACTTATCAGGAATTTCAGCAAAGTTTCAGTATACAAAATCAATGTGCAGGAGTCACAAACATTCCTACACACCAGCAACAGACAAACAGAAAGCCAAATTATGAATGAACTCCCCTTCACAATTGCCACAAAAATAATAAAATACCTGGGAATATAGCTAACAAGGGAAGTGAAGGGCCTCTTCAAGGAGAACTACTCAAGGAAATCAGAGAGGACACAAGCAGATGGAAAAAGATTCCATGCTCATGGATAGAAAGAATCAACATTGTGAAAATGGCCATACTGCCCTAAGCAATTTACACATTCAATGCCATTCCTATTAAACTACCACTGACATTCTTCAAGAATTAGAAAATACTATTTTGAAATTCATATGGAACCTAAAAGAAGCTCATATAGCCAGGACAATCCTAAGAAAAAAGAATAAAGCTGGTGGCATCATGCTACCTGACTTGAAACTATACTATAAGGCTACAGTAACCAAAATAACATGGTACTGGTACAAAAACAGGCACGGAGACCAATGGAACAAAATAGAGAACTCAGAGGTAAAACCACACATCTACAACCATCTGATCTTCAACAAACCTGACAAAAACAAGCAATGGGGAAAGGATTCCCTATTTAACAAATGGGGCTGGAAGTACTGGCTAGCCATGTGCAGAAAATTGAAACTGGTCCTGCTCTTTACACCTTATACAAAAATTAACTCAAGATAGATTAAAGATTTAAATGTAACCCCCAAAACTATAGAATTCCTAGAAGAAAATCTAGGCAATACCATTCAGGACATAGGCATGGGCAAAGATTTTGTGATGAAATTGCCCAAAGCAATTGCAACAAAAGCCAAAATTGACAAATGGGATATAATTATACTAAAGAGCTCTGTACAGCAAAAGAAACGATCATCAGAGCAATCAGAAAACCTACAGAATGGGAGAAAAGTTTTTTGATCTATCCATTTGACAAAGTTCTAATATCCAGAATCTACAAAGAACTTGAGCAAACTTACAAGAAAAAGCAAACAACACCATTAAAAAGTGGGCAAAGGATATGAACAGACGCTTCTCAAAAAAGACATACATGTAGCCAACAAACATATGAAAAAAAGCTCAATGTCACTGATCATTAAAAAAATGCCAATGAAAATTGCAATGAGATACCATCTCATGCCAGTCAGAATGGCGATTATTAAAAAGTCCAGAAACAACAGATGCTGATGAGATTCTGGAGAAATAGGAACACTTTTTACACTGTTTGTGGGAGTGTAAATTAGTTCAGCCATTGTGGAAGACAGTGTGGCTATTCCTCAAAGATTTAGAACTGAAATACCATCTGACCCAGCAATCCCCTTACTGGGTACATACCCAAAGGAATATAAATCATTCTATTACAAAGATACATGCATGCATATGTTCATTGCAGCACTATTCACAATAACAAAGACATGGAATCAACCCCAATGCCCACTAATGATAGACCACAGAAAGAAGGTGTGGTACACATATGCCATGGAATACCATGCAGCTATAAAAAGGAACAAGATTAGTGTGGATGCTGCTGGTCTGGAACAATTCTGAGAACCACTGATTTAGTTCATCCCTTCATGTAGAGTTTTCTAGATAAGAAAATCAAGGGAAGATGGCCAACTAGAAACACTGATGATCTGAGGCTCCCGTCAAAAAGAACAATAATAAGCATGTGAATCCTTCACCGGCAACCAAGATATCCGGGTTCTCTCATCAGAACTGACTGGGGGCTGGCGTGATCCACAGACAGGAAGGAAGAGCAGTGTGCTTTGGTGGTCTACCTGACAGCCACATGGGAGAGGGAAGCCCTCACTCCCCAGCCAAGGGAGGCAGTGAGTGAGCATGCTACTCAGCTGGGGGAAACGGTGGTTTTTCCAGGGAACTGTGCAACCCACAGATCAGAAGATCCCACTCACAAACCCAAGCCACTGGGTCCTACTTCCTTTTATTGTTGGTGAGGATTCTACATTATCTTCTTTCGTTGCCTCATCCTTCATACGCTGTAATATAGCAATTTTTCATTACACAAGATAGCCTGTCTCCCCATTATTTTGAATAAATAAATATTCAAAATACATTTTATGTGATACTTATAGTATAAATATTATTAAATACTGAATCAATAAATAAATTCATGCTTTCTTTTTTTGAATACCTTTTGCATTTTTTGATTTTATAATTACTTTCTTTTTTCCTTAAAATGATATGTACCTATTGTGAATTATCACTAAGCTCATTGACAAAACTAGAGAACCCCTTACTATTTTTTTTCTTCAACTTTTAAGTTCTGGGGTACATGTGCAGGATGTGCAGACTTGTTACATAAGTAAACATGTGCCATGGTGGTTTGCTACACAGATCAACACATCACCTAGGTATTAAGCCCAGTATCCATTAGCTAGTCTTCCTGATGCTCTCCCTACCCCACTACCATCCCCTGATAGGCCCCAGTGCATTTCGTTCCCCGCAACATGTCCATGTGTTATCATCGTTTACATATAAGCTCCCACTTATAAGTAAAAACATGCGGTGCTTGGTTTTCTGTACCTGGATTAGTTTGCTGAGGATAATGGCTTCCAGCTCCATCCATGTCCCGACAAAGGACATGCTCTTGTTCATTTTTACGGCTGCATAGTATTCCATGTTGCATATATATCATATTTTCTTTATCCAGTCTATCGTTGATGGGCATTTGGGTTGATTCCATGTCTTTGCTGTTGTGAATAGTGCTGCAATGAACATACGCATGCATGTATCTTTATAATAGAATAATTTATATTTCTCTGGATCTATATCCAGTAATGGGATTACTGCTTTGAATGGTAATTCTGTTTTTAGCTTTTTGATGAGTCACCACACTGTTTTCCATAATGACTGAACTAATTTACAATCTCATCAATAGGGTATAAGCATTCCCTTTTCTCTGCAACCTCACCAGAATCTGTCACTTTTTGACTTTTTAGTAATAGCTCTTCTGACTGGCATGAGGTGGTATCTTATTGTGGTTTTGATTTGCATTTCTCTAACGATCAGTGGCACTGAGCCTTTTTCTTTCTTATATTTGTTGGTTGCATGTATATCTTTTGAGACATGTCTGTTCGTGTCTCTTACCCACTTTTTAATGGAGAACCCCTTAGTATTATTTTTCACATGGTCAGATTTGTTATGTAACATACGAGTTCCATTTTTTTTAAGACATCCCTTCTTGCATTTTTTCATGCTCTTGTCTAATCTGTCCTGGTTGGTCACTATACTTGCTACACACTTATTGTCTTGGACATTCTGTTTGCCTTGATCGTTTGCTTGATTCTGTGTTTGTTTAATCTGACTTTCATCTGCTTTCCAGACATTTGTTTATTTTAGTCTCTTTCTTGTATACGTAAAAGTTTTATTACTCTTTGATAATTCTTGGGTATGAATTTATTTTATTTTATATTTTACTATGAAACTGCTTTAATAGGTAAAACCACATACTATGAAAATGCTTTAAAATGCAACAGCATGTGATGTGAAGACATGAAGAACAGAAAGTGCACACACAGTGAGAAATGGCTATCATAGAACACACTGTGAGTGAATAAAGAGTTCATATCGCTTCCGCCCTCTACCCAGCAACAGCAGGCATATTAACACTCCTGCTGTTCTATGGATTCCTTTTAAAGTGAGCACTAGTGAGCTTTACTCACTGATGATGGAGGTTTTCAACTAGTTAGCTTCAATATAGTGAAAAGGAGTTAAATGATTTTTTATAATTGGGAATTCGTTATGTATCTTAAGGCCTGTTCTCTGGGAATGTTCAGGGTCTGCAGCAAATAACTCACCAGTCTCTAGCCGTGGAGAGATAAGCCTGATCACGAGTGTTCTGGGAAGGGAGAGGGGAGTGTGTGTATGTGTGTAAGTGTGCCACTGTTGAGAACCGAGACTTTCCTTTAGTGGCTCTCTTCAGGGTAGCACTTTATTCCCACCCTCCATGATGTCTGAATCCTTGACTCTAGCGTCTCTGCAGAAATCTTTCTAGACCAATCTGCCAATCATTTTTTCTGCTGGCTGGGGAAGGTGTGCTGCGCAGGGTGGAGCAGGAGACTTGGCAAACTACCTGTTTTCAAGACAGATGTTCAAAGAAGCTCCCAGCTTTTAATCCCACACTTCAGCCTTCCACATACTCCTTTTTCAGTATACTGATAACTTCCTACTCTAGAGTCTTCCTGGAGTTTTGTGGGCACTAAGGTTTTTACTTATTCTACTTTATAAATCATTTACCATTCTGCTGTTCATTTTTCACCCCAAAGAAGTTTAGAAGTCTTTTTCTCTGTTCTTGTCTTCATCTCTATTCTCTTTATCTTTGCAGGCTTATACTTTAAAACATTTCTTTACTAACATTTTAGTAAGTTTTAAGAAAGAAGAGAAAATCTCATGTTTTGAAACTACTGTTTCCAACAGATTTTTCAATATCCATTATTAAAGTGATACTGTTTTTTGAAAAAAAGAGTTAAGTAGTATTTACTGAAAAGAATAATTGTGCTTGGTTATGTATGAAATCTCACCATCTGGTATTACAATACTTCTTATTTATAGCATCTAAGAACTGAGGGGATCGTCTCATCCAAACTCCCATTAATCCGGGGATCTCCTCTATGTCTTCCTTGCACGGTGAACCTTCAGCCTCGGCCAGTACAGGGCCAGTGCAAGAGAGCTCATTAGTTTGACAGGGAGTGTTTTGAAAAATATTTTTTTAAACAAAAAAAACAAATTTTTATTTTTCAAACAACATATGGAGAAATCCAGTATTTAAAAACATCAGCTGTGGGAGGATAGTGTAAGGACCAGACGCTAGTCTGCTCAGTCTCTATAGTACCTCTTCTGCTTCCCCTGAGCCATATGTATGTGAGACCAGGAGCACAGTTGTAAACTATTGCCCCTTAGAGCTGAGAATTACTTTGTTGATTTGCACAGTTATCAGATAGAGCTTTATATTGCTCCAGCAGCTAATAAATAAAGTTGCTGTTATGCATTCATTTTAGTTTCAGTGCTTTGGAAGAAAGGTTATTTTGGAATTAGGGTTACTTTTCCAACAACCTGCTTGATAATTCCTCATATACTTGTGAGTGTTGGAGGTCAGAAACACTCGCTGTAACAGAGAGATCTAAGTTTCGTATCTCTTGTATAGGAATTCACCGCTCATGAAGGCTTAAAGCAATGAAATCTTTTTTTTTTTTTTTTTTT
>NW_012123820.1:6118354-6130000 GCF_000951035.1 Colobus angolensis palliatus | reverse complement strand
TCCGCCACCACACCCGGCTAGTTTTTTGTGTTTTGTTTAGTAGAGACGGGGTTTCACCATGTTAGCCAGGATGGTCTCGATCTCCTGACCTCGTGATCCGCCTGTCTAGGCTTCCCAAAGTGCTGGGATTACAGGCTTGAGCCACCGCGCCTGGCAGCAATGAAATCTTGATGTCATTGAATGTCTTGCTGAAAACTCTCAAGTCTGGATAAAGCTTTAGTTTCTGGATAAAGCTTTATCCATAAGTTGTATGGATAAAGCAATTTTATTTTAAGAATTCTCAAACTATTATTGGGTCAGAGTTGTTTAAAGTAAAATTACAGAAATGAATTTTATGTATATGTGTATATATATATAAAACTTTAAATTTTTAATAGATTTTATGTTTTAAAGCAGTTTTAGGTTCATGGCAAAATTAAGCGCAAAGCACAGAAAGTTTCCACATAATCCCTGCCTATACCCAGGTACAACTTCTCCCGCTTGCATATCCTGCAACACAGTGTTGCATTAGTTACTATTGATAAACCTTCACTGACACATCATCATCACCCAAAAGCCATTTACTTTAGGATTCACTCTGGTATTAGACATTCTATGAGTTTGCACACATGTATAATGACATGCATGTGCCATTATAGTATCCTACAGAATAGAATCACTGCCCTAAAAATCCTCTCTGCTCTATTCATTGCTCCCTCCCTCTTTCTCAATTGGCAACCACTGATCTTTTTACCGTCTCCCTAGTTTTGCCTTTTTCAAAGAGTCATATAGTTGGCATCACACAGTATGTAGCCTCTTCAGATTGGCTTCTTTCACTTAGCAGTATGCATTGAAGTTTCCTTCATGTCCTTTCACAGCTTGATAGTTCAGACATTTTATTTTAGCACCAAATCATATATCATTGTTGGAATGCGCCACATTGGAATCATATATTTTTGTTTATAATTACAGGTATCAAAACATCAGGAAAACTATGTATTCACTCTATTGTTTTTATTATTTTTATTTTGAATATTGTGGGATTGCTTTGGGTTTTGAAAATCAGTGGCTACAGGTATTGACTGATGAATGTTTTTTCTTCTTCAGCTTTATTGCACTAGAAAAGAGCCAGAAATATGGAATTGACTGATAAATGAGAATGCTAGCATCAAATCTCTCATAATCACAGAATATCCTGAAGATGTTAGACTTGAACTACCTTGACAGATGTGAGTGATTTTGCTCGGTTGCTCTGGCATGCAAGCATGGCAAATTAGGCCTTTTAGGGCAGGATCATGGGAGAGACAGTGCATGCTGATTTTTTAGTTTGGGTAAATAATTACAATTCTTTTCTTGTATCAGAAAGGAGGTGCTACATATGTTCAATTGCATCAAGCTCCTATTCAATAATTTCACTTCCTTTTTCAAAATCCAGACTTTTCTTCTATGAGTGTATTAGCTACAAGCAGTATTCTTCACTCATTTCTGGTAGTTTCTTTCTGATTTATTATGGCTTCTATCAAAATGAACCACAATTGTCAATAATACACTTTTTTTTACAATTTTCAATCTAAACAATACTACCTCCACTGACTCCAGGCTTTTTTTTTTTTTTTTTTTTTTTTTCTGAGACGGAGTAGTCACCCAGGCTGGAGTGCAGTGATGTGATCTCAGCTCACTGTAACCTCCGCCGCCCAGGTTCAAGCAATTCGCCTGCCTCAGCCTCCTGAGTGGCTGGGACTAAAGGCATATGCCACCACGCCTGGCTAATTTTTTGTATTTTAGTAAGACTGGGTTTCACCGTGTTGCCCAGGCTGGTTGTGAACTCCTGAGGTCAGGCAATCCGCCTGCCTCGGCCACCCAAAGTGCTGGGATTACAGGCGTGAGTCATGGCACCGAGTGACTCCAGCTTATTTTATTTTTATAGAAAATATAATTGAATAAAACAGAAGCTACTCTAGTTGTTGAAGAGGTAAGATAAAATAAAAAAGAATATCTACAAACTTTTAAGTCAATAGTGTGAAAATACAGTAACATAATTTGTAATGTGTAGCAATATTAGTGTTTTAGTTGAAATACAATCCTGATTTACAACGCAAATAGATGCAATTATTTTGTTAATTATCTATCAAGTACTATGTATAGACCACCCAGATCCACATTTTGATTTCCTGAACTATGTCCTAATACACATTTATCTCTTTTGAACTGTAATCTTTGGAGAAACTGAATTGGCATTTCCATTCACAGGAAAGCATCTCTGAACCTTGACTTCTATTTTTCAATACCATCATTGTTTTCCTCTTACCCTTAAAACACATCCTGCCCTTGAATCTCTTAAGCCAGTAGCTTACTATGTCTTTGGCTCTCTCCTTTGGAATACTTCTCATATCACTTCATTCATTTCTATTCCTACTTTCATGCAACCATCATCTTTCACAGAGACTTAAGTAATTAACAAATATTTTTCAATAAAATATTAGAACAAAGCCTTGCTCTTATGTTCACACGAGCCCAGAAACACAAATATAAGCACTATTGGTAGATACCAAAAGCTGTGTACACCTACTATAAAAAAAACAGGTAGTTTCCAAAATGATTTCTGCCTTTTTTGAACTGATTTTGACTTTGATTTTTTTCTTAGGATGAAATGCAACCCTACACCAGCTTTAAAGAGAAGAACAGCACACTATGATACTGCAAACAAGGTGAAGATGTCTTAGGCAGTATAAACAGAAGTTGATAGCACAGACCTCCATATTGTATAAGCTATTGTAATCTAACACCAGGAGAAATGAATCAGGATACATTACAATTATTACTTTGACTTACATTTATAGAACAAAAGACTCATATTGAATTTAGTTTTTTAAGGGTTCTTAGAAGCCAAAAACATCCTAATGGATTTTCATTCAGATTCTTGTATAATTGAAATTTTAGATTCTTAGCCACTACCAGCTAGTTCTCTGAAGAAATAGGATATTATTAAAACAAAGAAAAGACATGCTCATGGTCAAATACTTAAATTGTGCAGTACAATACATAATGTAAACGATTTCCTCAAGAAATAACTCTACAGAAGGAACAATCAATAGTTTCTTATGTTTCTTTACAGAAAAATTATATTTATATTGACATTTCTATATGCCTGTGGCATATGTGTGCATTTATATGTCCATCTATCTATCTATCTATCTCTCTATCTACTTATCTATCCATGATGTATATGTCATGATACCAATGGGAGCATCCTGTAATGCTGTTCTGTACTTATAAAAAGCTAATAATGTAATAGATATTTTCATCTTATAATAAGATATTAAAATATATATATTTCATATCTGATTGTACACCTAATAATATGATAGATTTTTTCATATCAACCCAGCAGTGCTACATCATGCTTTTTAGTGGCTACATAAAATTTTATTGTATGTTTGTGTCATAATTTAATTAATCACAACCATAGTGATGGACATTTGCAGTAAGTTTTGTTTGTGGTAGTAAAAATACCACACAGAATGTTTCTTGTGGACATATCTCTTTGTATTTGTTGGAGTATATTTTTAGGATAATTTTCTTGAGAGGAATTGCCAGGTTTGATAATATTATAATATTATCATAATGTCTATGATAATATGACAGATACTATCACATCTATGATAATAAAGGCACAAACATGCATTAGATATGTCAAATTGTGTCAGTCAGTTTACATTCCCTCCAGCATTGCTTGAATGTGCCTTTCTCTGTAAACTTATTTTAATATTTGTGCAATTCCCACTTCCATAATTCCAGTTTTTCCTTTTTAATTAACCAGTTAGCTAGTATGACAGAAGATTATAATAAAAATTATATTATTTAGGAGCAAGATGGCCCGATAGAAGCCTTTACTAATCATCCTCTCTGCAGGAACACCAAATGGAACAAATATTCACACAAAAAAGCATCTTCATAAGAATCAAAAATCAAATGAGTGATCACAGTACCTGGTTTTAACTTCATACCACTCAAAGAGGCACTCAAGAAAAAAGGATCTAGTTTCATTCTTCTACATATAGACATCCAGTTTTCCCAGCACCATTTATTTTGAAGAGACTATCCTTTCTTCATTATGAGTTCTTGGCACCTTTGTAGAAAATGAGTTCACTGTAGATATATGGTTTTGTTTCTGGGTCTCTATTTGGTTCCATTGGTTTATGTGTCTGTTTTTATGCTAGTACCACTGCACTATATGCCAACAGTGAACAATTCGAAAAAGAAATGAAGACAGTTATCCCACATACAATCACTACAAATGAAATTTGTAGGAATTAATTTATCCAAAGAAGTGAAAGATCTCTACGATGAAAATTATAAAACACTGATGAAAGAAATGGAACGAGAACACACAAAAAAATGAAAAGCTATTCCATGTTCATAGACTAGAATAATTAATATTATTAAAATGTTCATACTATTTAAAGCAATCTAAGATTCAAAGCAATCCCTATCAAAATACCAATGACAGTCTTCACAGATGTAGAAAAAAAGATCCTGAAATTTATATGGAACCATGAAAGACTCAGAATAGCCAAAGTTATCCTGAGCAAAAAGAACAAAACTGGAAGAATCACATTACCAGACTTCAAATTATACTATGGAACTTGAGGTGAACGCTGCCAGACCTGGAACTCTACCTTCAGGGGCTGATGGTTTCCCTTCTGGCCTAGGGCAGGTCTAGAAATGCTGTCCAAGTGCCGAGGCCAGGAACTGGGGACCCCAAGAGCCTGCTTTGTGCTCTAACCTACTTCGGCCAAGCTGGTACCTAAACTGCAAAACAAAATTCCCGTCACTCTTCCTCTCCTTTTCTCAAGCAGAAGGAGTCTCTCCTTGTAGCCACCACAGCTGGGAATGTGCTGAGTCACACCTGAAGCCAGCACTTCTCAGTCTCACCCGAGCCCCACAGCAAGTACTGCCTGGCTACCACTGTGAATTATTCAGGGCCCAAGAGCTGTTTAGTCAGAAGGCGATGAATCTTGCTAGGACTGAGTCCTTTTCTTCAAGGCAGCAGTATAATTAACTTGACATACATTCACACATGAATACTTCATTCGATTTATTGCTAAATATTATTTAATTGTATAGATAAACCAGCTTGTTTATTCGTTCATTTGTTAATGGACATTTGGGTTGTTTCCAGTTTGGTTTTGTTAGGAAGAAAAAGATGCTATACACATTCTTGTGTGTTTTTTGACATATGCTTCTGTCAATCCTGATGAGAGGATTGGCTGCATCATACGGTAAGTGGATGTTTAACTTTTAAAGAAACTGCCTAACTACTTTTCTCTGTGGTTGTACAATTTTACATTCTCCCCACTGGTGTATGAGACTTCTAGCCCTTTCATATTCTTGCCAACCCTTGATATAGTCAGACTTTTTAATTTTAGACATTTCAATAAGCATATGTTACTATCTCATTGTGGTTTTAATGTGTATTTCCCAAAAGACTAATGATGCGGACCATCTTGCCATACAAATTAAAATTTAACTGTCAATTAAAGAATTGTTTAGTTTGTTTCTTAATTGACTTTTGAGAATTCTTCATATATTCTGAATACAAGTTCCTTTCATTCAAGATACAGTGTCTTTTGAAGAAGAGATGTTTTTGATTTTGATAAAGAGCAATTTATCATTTTGTCTTCCTTTTTTTGGATGGTGATTTTAGTATAACATCTGAGAAATGTTTCCCTAACCCAAGATCATGAATGTAATCCTATGTTTTATTATAGAAGTTTTAGAAGCTTTATGGTTTTAGGTTATACACTTTGGTCTATCATCCATTTTGAAGTAATCTTTATACATGGCATGAAATATGAATTTAATGGTTTTTTTGCATACGAATATCAATATGGATATCCCAGCACCACTAAATTACCTTTTAATCTTTGTTGAAAATCACTTGTACCTCTATTTATAGGTCTATTTGTGAACTTTCTGCCTTGTCTTATTGAACAATTTGTTTGTTTTCATGCCAGTGTCACACCATTTTGTAGCTTTATATGTCTTAAAATTAGATAGTGTTAACCCTTCAACTTTATACTTTTTCAAAATAGTTTAGGCTATACTGGTTTTGCATTTCCACATGAATCCTAGAATTAGTTTGTCAATGTCTGCAAGAATGTCTGCTTGTATTTTGATTGAAGTGTCTTGAAGCATATATCAATTTGAGGGGAATTGATATCTTAGTAATACTGAGTTTTCTAATCCATGAGCATAGAAGATCTCCCATTTATTTGGGTCTTTAATTTCTCTCTGTAATATTATTTTATACCTTTTTACATACAGCTCTTGCACACCTTTTGTCAGATTTGTCCCAAATATTATATTTCATATTCTTTGATGTTATTGTACATTGTATTGTACATTTTGTTTGTTTTTTGAGACAGAGTCTCACTCTGTCACCCAGGCTGGAGTGCAGTGGCACACTATCAGATCACTGCAATCTCTGCCTCCCGGGTTCAAGCAACTCTCATGCCTTAGCCTCCTGAATAGCTGGGATTACAGACTCCTGCCACCACGCCTGGCAAATTTTTGTATTTTTTTATAGAGATGGGGTTTCATCATGTTGGCCAGGCTGGCCTCGAACTCTTGACTGCAAGTGATCCTCCTACCTCTGCCTCCCAAAGTGCTGGGATTACAGGTGTGAGCCACCGTGTCTGGCCTCATTTTTTTAAAATTTCAATTTCTAATTTTTTCTTGATATTATATGAAACTACAATTGCATTTTACATTTTGACCTTATATCCTGCAACTTTACTGAATGTATTAATTGATTCTAATAATTTTTTGAAGACTCAGATTCTCTACATAGAGGATCACAACATCTACAAGTGAAGACAGTTTTAGTTTTTCCTTTCCAATTTGGATGACTGTTATTTTTTTAACTTACTTATTGCATTGGCTAAAACCTCTAGTATATGGTTGATTAGAACTAGTGAAAATGGACATCTTTGCCTTACTCTTGGTCTTGGGGGGAAAGCATTCAGACTTACACTGTTAATATGATGTTAGCTGTTGTTTGTTTGTTTGTAGGTGCCCTTCATTGGGTTGCTAGGGTCTCTATTTATTCTAAGTTTTTGAGGGTTTTTAACAGGAATGAATGTTAGATTTTTGTCAAAGCTTGTTCTGTATCTACTGAGATAATCTTTTTATTGTTAGTTTTTAAATATGATTACATTTTAATGCTCTCTTTTTTCTGTTTCTTTTTGGAAAATTTCTATTTTATCAAGTTCTATATATTTTTTCTTCTGAAATTTATAATCTGATGTTAATTTCATTTAGTGCATTTTTCACCTTATTTTCTGCAGGATTTCATCTTTAGAAATTTGATTTGGGTCTTATTTTTTGTCTTCCATGCCTTGACTGTATTATAATGATTGTTCAAGGTTCTTGTCTGCTAATTCTTGCATTTGTGTCAATTCTAGTTTGGTTTTGATTGATTGGTTTTCCCCTGCATTATGGATTTTATTTTCTGGTTTCTTTGATTGTTTAATAATTACAAATTTTATTGCATAATATATGTAACATAAAATTGATCACTTTAACAATTTTTGAGCATACAGTTAGCGGCATTAAATACATCTTCATTGTTTTGTAACCTTCACCATCTATCTCAAGAATTTTTTTATCTTCTTGAACTGAAACTCTGTACCCATTAAACAATAACATGTCTGTTTTATCAGAGACGTCCTTGTAGCATAACTCAGAGTCACCCCAAATTGTCACAAAGTCTGGATTATTTCATTTAGCATAATATCCTCTACGTTCATCCACATTTTCTCAAATGGCAAGATTTTCTTCTTTTCAAAGCTGAATAATATTACATACACCACATTTCCTTTATCTCTTTATCCATTCATTCATCAAGAGATACATAGGTGGTTTCCATAGCTTCTCTATTTTGAATAATGCTGCAGTGCACGTAGGAGTGCAGACATCTCTCTGAGTCACTGATTTCAGTTTTTTGGTTATAGAACCAGAAGTGGGATTGCTGAATCATATGGTAATAATTCAGACTCAGAGAAACAAATACGACATGATCTCATTTATATGTGGAATCTAAAATAGTCAGTCTTATAGAAGCAGAGTAGACTGGTGGTTGCCAGGGACTGCAGGGAGAAGGAAATGGGAAGATGTTTGTTAAATGGTTCAAAGTTTCAGTTAGGCAGGATGAATACATTCTGGAGATCTAACGTACAATATGGTGACTATAGCTAACAATACTATATTGTATACTTGAAATTTAAGAGAGTGGATTGTAAGGGTTCTCACCAGAAATTAAAAAATGAAGGTAACTAACTATGTGATGTAATTGATATGTTAACTAGCTTGATTGTGGTTTTCGTTTCACAACGTATATCAAAACACCAAGTTGTACACCTTACATATATACAATTTTTATTTGTCAGTTATACTCAATAAAGCTGGAAAAAAGTGAAAAAATTGCCATAAAGTGTCTGGTTTCAAGAGTTTTTTTTTTTTCCTTATAGATTATTTTAAATAGCAGTTCCTTTAAGGGCTGACCAGAAGAAGTAAAATGACATTGGTAATGAATGAATACTGAATCACAAAATTCTAGAGTGGGAAAGGGCATCAAAGGATGTCTAACTAGGTCTCTTACATAATTGTCTCCATCCAAATTCCATGAATATCATCCCTATTTGGGTCATAAGTATATGCGGTGTAATATTTTAAAAATTATCATGAAAACTCATTCAAACCCACAAGTTTTGATCATATCTTCCAGGTGGGGCTGAGCTTGCTTGAGCTGCCAGTTTTCTCTTAAAACATATGTAAACAGATTATTTCTTAATGATGCCACCCTATGCAAAATTACTATTTACAAATATCTGATACAAACATGGAGATATGCTAGTAGATTAATAAGAAAAAATAGCAGATACAAAATGTTATATATTAATTAAAAACATGCTTAGAAAAAAATGAGAATTTGGCAAAATTATAGCACCTTTGTTATAAGTGGGGTGGGGTGCAATAATTGGAATTGGGGTGATTTTTGCAGGAGGTCTTCAAAGTTGCTTTTATTTTCACAGTGATACTAAGATGCGACATGCTTTTTGCATTTACATTCTCTCATGAGTGCACAACGGCGTTTTCTAGATGCTACATTGAAGATGTTTATATTATCGCTTTGATGATTTGTGGAATGAGTACTTGTGTAGTTCTGTGTTTCCTAGCTTTTCTAAGGTACATTTTTTGAAATCATCAATACATTTGAACAGTGTAAAAGATTCTTAGACAAAAAAATCTGAGAACTGCTGTTCTAGCTGGTAAGATTTCACTGATTTCACATGTTAGGGATCGGGATCATCATGGCGGATGGGAGGCGGGACTAGATTGCAGCTCCCGACAGAGCAGTGTGCGGAGGCTCGCATTGTGAATTTCAGCTCCAGATCAACTGCTAGAACAAACCAGAAATACCGAGAGGACCCACAGACACTCGGAAGGGAGTAGACTGCTTCTGTAGGACTCCGGAGACAACCCAAATACTGTGAGTGCCCCAACTGTGGAAGTGGGAAAGAGACCCTCCTCTCCTGAGCACACACCCCCACTGGAGAAACTGAAGGTCTGTTTCCAGGAGAAGTTTGGGACTTTGCCTGGAGCTGTGTCAATTTAGAGAGCCAAGTGAAATACAGGGGTAAAGAAGCAATGAGAAAGGCCCTGGGAGCTCGCTGGGTCCCCTAGCAGCACATTCCTGCCTGGCACCACAGGGATCCATTGGGAGGGCGGCCAGAAGAGCAGGGGTAAAACTCCACAGGGAGAAGGAAATCTCTAGCGGAACTTTGCAATAATTTGAATGGGGTGAGAAGCCTCTTGGCCAGAACTTGGGGGAGGGCACAAATCTGGTGTGCAAACTCCATAAAAAGGAATGAGTTAACAGCATTTGCCATGACCTGGATGAGATTGGAGACTATTATTCTAAGTGAAATAACTCAGGAATGGAAAACCAAACTTCATATATTCTCACTGATTTGTGGGAGCTAAGCTGTGAGGATGCAAAGGCATAAGAATGATACAATGAACTTTGGGAATTTGGGGGGAAGAGTGGGAGATGGGCGAGGGATAAAAGACTAAAAATATGGTGCAGTGTATACTGTTCGGGTGATGGGTGCACCAAAATCTCAAAAATCACTACTAAGGAACTTACTCATGTAACCAAAAACCACCTGTACCCTCAATAATGTAATGGAAAAAAAAAAAGATAAACATGTTAGAATTACTAAGGATTGAATCAGTTTTCACTTTGGGAAACATTACTTTAAATATTTTATAAAGTTACAATATATTATTATATGTGAAAAAATTAATAAAAATTTATAAATTGTATCTTTGGTTTACCCTAATTGGCTATAAAGTTCCTGTCTGTGGGTCTCTGTTTTTAGTTATAAAAAGGTTCATGCAAATTCGGTTGGTGAAGACTCAGCCTCATTACTTGGCTGCAGAGTGTGCTTCATTTTGCTCTGTTTTTGTCTTGTTTTATAAATAAAGTCATTTGGGGACTTTTTAAAAAAATTAACACAAGCAAAACTTTGGGTTTTTGTTAGTTATTAACTCACACACCTTCCATCTGCCTTTTGCACAAACACCATGTACTTAATCCACCCAGTCTTTTGTTATGGCAGCTGCAAAAGACTAGTGCAAAATGAAATTTGGTTTAACCTGCTTTAAATATGGGTCGTATTTGATGGAAATACTTTACTAATTTTAGCTTAAGTAAACAATTAAAACATTTAAATTACTCCACTTATCCCACTCTTGTGCTCTCAATTTTGCATGTTAGGATTCCTCTAGGATTTGTCAAGACTCTTACTGGTTTCCAAGCTATCTTTCTAAGATGGTTATTGCCAAATGTTATAAATCAGAATTAACATTTACTGTGAAAATATTTATTAGTGATCCCTTAGACATACATTTTTCCTCTAAGTTTTTGAAAAAACTATGACAATTTATTTTTATAAGAATGAAACGTATTTATTTTAAGAAGTTCAGGCAATACAGGAAAACATAAATGGTTAAAATTCTACCACCTAGAAACAACCACTGTTGGGATTAGCTAAAAACTCTTCTATGAATATATACAAAAATAAGTAAAGATAGAAGGCATTTCCGGTGAAACCCCGTCTCTACTAAAAATACAAAAAAAAAAAATTAGCCAGGTGTGGGGGCAGGCGCCTGTAGTCCCAGCTATTTGGGAGGCTGAGACAGGAGAGAATGGCACGAACCCAGGAGGCAGAGCTTGCAGTGAGCCGAGATCGCGCCATGGCACTGCAGCCCGGGTGACAGAGCAAGATTCCTTCTCAAAAAAAAACATTTCACAAAAATGCTTTTATATAAACATGTTACTTTAAATAAAAATATTACATGATTGTTACTTGATTTAAATTAGAGAAAGAAACTGAAGCAATTATTAAACTTGGGATAAAAATGTCTTCACCATATACAACACCAAGAGCGAAAGCAAATGTAAATTATAGACTTTGAATGATAATCATGTGTCAGTGTAGGTTCATTGATTATAGCAAATGTACATGCTGGTGGAGAATACTGATGATGGGGGAGGCTGTGCATGTGTGTGGGGAGGGGATATATGAGAATGCTTTCTAC
>NW_012123820.1:6083277-6117947 GCF_000951035.1 Colobus angolensis palliatus | reverse complement strand
CTTCCACTTAATGAATCGTGAATATGTTTTGTTTCCCTTATTTTTTTCTCAATAACATTTTCTTTTCTCTTGCTTACTTTAAGAAGAAAGTATATAATACATATTCAAAATATATATTAATCAACTGTTTATGTTATCAGTAAGGCTTCTGGTTAACAGTGGTAGGCTATTAGTAGAGTTTTGGAGGAGTTGAAAGTTATACACACAGTTTTAGCTGAGCAGGGGTTCAGTGCCCCTAACCACCACATGTTCAAGGGTTAACTGTCTGTATTAAAAAATGAGCTCCTGTTCATCTGCCTTTTCTGGCTTTCCTTAAAAAAGTAAACTTAAAAATACAAGCAAAGTAGGAAAAGAAAATCTGCATAAGTGTCTATTCCAATAGGTTTGGACTATTGCCCCCTACACACAGGAAAAAAAGATGTCCTTATCAGATGAGATACTAATCTCTAAAAGAGTCTTCCAAGCAAAAAAAAAAAACAAAAAACAAAAAAAGATTGTGAGCAATATTAACAGAATGATGTAACTGTACGCTTTAGATACAATATTTTCTCTGTAACACAGTGCCTGTTGACTCTATGTCATGAAAGATAAGAGATCATAATGATTTTATATTTCTCCAAACCTCCTTTCTTATCACTTTCTGATTTTAATTGTATATTATTTTCACATCTTGAAAGTTTAAAGCATTTGCATTCTGTTCTTTAGTAATAATTCCTTCGCATGTGTAGTCTTAACTATATATTTAAATGTCCAATCATAGTTTCTTATTTTATCTCTTGGTTGATGAAATATCACTATCTAGTACTTTGTCATTTGTTTTACAGCTAGAGAAATATAAGAGGGAAGAGAAAGTGTTGAAAAAAAAAAAACCAAAGCTTTATATCTGTGTTTTAATTCTCTCTTGTCTTCTTTGGTACAGATCTACAGGTAAGATGAAATCCAACCCATCATAGCTCACTCTAGTCCAGAATGTCTATTTCTCTCTGTAAATTGAATATGTAGTAGGATTTATCTGACAATTTAAATACAATTTATTTAGCAGGACAGGTTTTCATTCTGAGTGATTTAAAAAAAAAAAAAAGCCTCAGGAGCAAAGCAAAACAAATTCTGACTTACTATTAAAGTTATTTAGGAGAGGAGCCAAGATGGTTGACTAGATAGAGCCAGGAAGAGCTTCTCCTACTGACAGACAAAACTGTCAAGAAGACCAGCACACTTTGAGCAGATCTCTGGAAGGAAGGCTTTCAGAGTGGATGGAGGGAGGATGCAGACACTGGGCTAAAGAGAGAGAAAGCTGGGAACTCTACACAGGGTTGTCGAGCACTGGGACTCATTCCTGGGCCCAAGTGGTTCCTAAGGAAGGGGTGAGTTAAGCAGCTATAGAATGGCCCACTCTCACCATGGACCTCCAGAATCCTTGGTGCAGGACACCCCATGAACCTCACGAACATTTGAGCTGGCAGGAAGAGCTGCTTGGAGAATTGGCAGGGACTAGGACTCCAGTGCCGAGACCAGCTCAGTCGTGGAGATCCTAACCCAGCAGCACTAGAGGAATTAAAGACACACACACAGAAATGTAGAGTGAGGAGTGGGAATCAGGGGGCTGACAGCCTTCAGAGCTGAGAGCCACAAACAGAGTTTTACCCACATATTTATTGACAGCAAGCCAGTGATAAGCATTGTTTCTATAGATTATAGATTAACTAAAACAGGAAACAAACGGATGGGCTCTGGTTAGTTATCTGCAGCAGGAACATGTCCTTAAGGCACAGATCGCTCATCTGTTGTTCGTGGTTCAGGAACGCCTTAAGTGGTTTTCCTGCCCTGGGAGGGCCAGGTGTTCCTTGCCCTCTTTCCAGTAAACCAACAACCTTCAGCGTGGGCATTGTAGCCATCATGAGCATGTCACAGTGCTGAAGAGATTTTGTTTATGGCCAGTTTGGGGAGTGTTTATGGCCAGATTTGGGGGACTGTTCCCAACACTCCAGTCTGTGTGAAGCCCAGAGGGTTTAGCATGGGAATGGCTGCAGTGGAACACAGCAAGGGACATCCATCCCTCAAAGCTTGCCATGTTCCCTTAGGTGGCTTTGGTTTTTGTTGACTGTTGGACCTAGACCAGAACTATCTTGCTTGTGGGATGCAGCCATTCAGATCTGAGTACCCTGCTGTCTTCTAGCTTCTCCTAGGATCCTTTCCTGGCTGCACCCACAGGCAGTGCATCCTCAGATGCCTAACCAGGGCATTTCCCAGTGGCCACCTCCATAGCTCTTTCACTGGCAGACCCTGCCTAGCCATCAGAGAGTTTTTTGCAGAGGGCCACTGCCAGCACACACCTGCCTGCAGCCACCCCCCACCACTTTGCTGGTGCATGCATGGTTGGAGCTCATGTTGTCCCCAACCCAACCAGCCTCTGTGTGAGTGCAGACCTTGCTGCCCTGTTGCTGCCAGCATGTGCATGCAAGTGTGGACCCCACCACCCTGATTAAGTACTTTTGCCAGGACCCCACATAAGAGTGTTGTTGTCAATGGACTGGGAATGTCTCAGTCCCTTTAATGCACCAGGTGCTTAACCTCAAGGAGCCAGAGAGAAAAGTCATGGGCCTGAAGGGGATCCCCAGGGTTACAGCATGTAGCCCAAGAGTGCTAAGCTGAGGTTTGGCCCCCTGAAATCATCCAGAAACAAAGAGAGTTGACTAAACACAACTTATGCCATGGCAAAACACTCAAGGGCATCAAAGAATATAAAAGGAAAAAGACCCATCCAAAGAACAGCAACTTTGAAGATGAAAGAAACATCAGGTCACACAGACGAGAAAAAGCCATTGCAAGAACTCTAACAACTCTAAAAGACAGAGTGTCTTCTTACCTACAAATTACTGCACTAGATTCCCAGCAATGGTTCTTAACCAGACTAAAATAGCTGAAATGACTGACATAGAATTCAGAATATGGATAGCAATGAAGATCATTGAGATTCAGGAGAAAGTTGAACCCAATCTAAGGAATCTAAGGAATCCAGTAAAATTATTCAAGAGCTGAAAGATGAAATAGCCATTTTAAGAAAGAACCAAACTGATCTAATAGGGCTGAAAAACTCACTACAAGAACTTCGTAATACAATTGTAAGTATTAACAGCAGGATAGACCAAGCTTAAGAAAGAATCTCTGAGCTGGAATACCAGTTCTTTGAATCAACTCAGTCAGACAAAGTTAATGAAAAAATAATTTTAAAAAATGAACCAAACTTCTGAGAAATATGAGACTATGTAAAGAGCCAAATCTATGACCCATTGGTATTCCTGAAAGTCAGGGAGAGAGAACAAGCTTGAAAAACAAAGTTGAGGATTGTCCATGAAATTTTTCCCAGCCTTGCTAGAGATATCAATATTCAAACTTAGGAAATGGAGAGAAATCCTGTGAGATGCTATACAAGATGACCATCCCCAAGAACAAAAAGCCACCGGATTCTCAAAGGTCAATGTAAAAGAAAAAATATTAAAGGCAGCTATAGAGAAGAGGCAGGTCATCTATAAATGGAACCATGTCAGGATAACAGCAGACCTTTCAGCATAAACCCTACAATCCAGAAGAGGTTGAGGGCTCTCAACATGTTCACATAATAAATTCCAACCAAAAATTTCATATCCAGCCAAACTAAGCTTCATGAGCTGAGGAGAAATAAAATCCTTTTCAGACAAGCAAATGTTAAGGGAAATTATTACCACCTTCCTTAAAAGAGCACCTTAAGGGAGTGCTAAAGGTAGAAACAAAAGACCACTACTGACCACCAAAAAAACACACATAAGTACATAGAACATTGACACCATAAAGCAATTACACAATCGAGTCTATGTAACAACTAGTTAACAACATAATGGCCGGATGAAATCCTTAAATATCAATATTAATAATGAATGTAAAATGGGTAAATGCCCCACTTAAAAGGCACAGATTGGCAAGTTGGATAGAGAAGAAAGACCTAACTGTATGCTGCCTTCAAGAGAGCCATCTTACATGCAATGACAGTCATAGTCTTAAAGGAATGGAGAAAAATCTATAAAGCAAACAGAAAACAAAAAAAGAATAGGGGTTGTTACACTAATTTCAAAGAAAACGGAGTTTAAACCAACAATGATTAAAAAGGACAAAGAAAGGCACTACATAGTGACAAACAGTTCAATTAAACAAGAAGTCTTAACTATTCTAAATATATATGCACCCAACACTGGAGCACCCAGATTCATAAAACAAGTTCTTAGAGACCTACAAAGAAATGTAGATAACCACACAATAATAGTGGGATACATCAACACCCCACTGACAATATTAGACAGATCATCAAAGCAGAAAACTAACAAAGATATTTGGGAACTAAACTCAATGCTTGACCAAATGGACTTAAAAGACACGTACAGAGCATTTTAGCCAACAACAGAATATGCATTTTTCTCATCTTCATGTGGCACATACTCTAAAATTGACCGCATGCTCAGCCATTAAGCAATTCATAATAAATTTAAAAGCAATAAAATCATATCCACCACACTCAAAACATAGTGCAATAAAAATAGAAATCAATACCAGGAAGATCCTTCAAAACCATACAATTACAGGGAAATTAAACAATCTGCTTCTGAATGACTTTTGGGTAAACAATGAAATTAAAGCAAAAAACAAGGAAGTATTTGAAACTAATAAAAACCAAGATACAACATATCAGAATCTCTGGAACACAGCTAAATCCGCATTAGGAGGAAAGTTTGTAGCACTAAACACCCACAACAACAGGTTATAAAGATCTCAAATTAACAATTTAGGCTGGGTGCAGTGGCTTATGCCTGTAATCCCAGCACTCTGGGAGGCAAAGGAGGGTGGATCATCTGAGATCAGGAGTTCGAGACCAGTCTGGCCAACATGGTGAAACCTCATCTTACCAAAAATACAAAAATTAGCTGGGTGTAGTGGTAGGTGCCTGTAGCCCCAGCTACTTGGCAGTCTGAGGCATGAGAATTGCTTGAACCTGGGAGGCAGAGGTTGCAGTGAGCCAAGATTGCATCACTGCACTCCATCCCGGGTGACAGAGTGAGACTCTGTCTCAAAAAAAAAACAAAAAACAAAAAAAAACCACAGTCTAACATTACAACTAGAGTAATTTTAAAAATGAGCAAATCACCCACAAAACCAGCAGTAGAAAAGAAATAACCAAAATCAGATGTGAACAAATGAAATTAGATGCAAAAATCCATACAATGGATCAATGAAACCAGAAGTTTGTTTTTGGAAAGAATAAATAAGATTGACAGACTGCTAGTCAGACTAATAAAGGAAAAGAGAGATGCAAATAAAGACAATCAGAAATGACATTACCATCAACCTCACAGAAATACCAAAAATCCCTGAGACTATTATGAACACCTCTATGCACGCAAATTAGAATACCTAGAAAAGATGAATAGATTCCTGGAAAAATAAAACCTTCTAGTATTAAACCAAGAAGAAATGGAAACCCTGAATTGACCAATGGCAAGCACTGACATTGAGTCAGTAATAAGAAACCTACTAACCAGAAAAAGCTCTGGACCAGAAGATTCACAGCTTATTTCTACCAGACGTATAAAGAAGAGCTGGTACCAATCCTGTTGAAACTATTCTAAAAAACTGAGGAAAAGGGGCTGCTCCCTAACGCATTCTATGAGACCAGCATCATTCTGATACAAAAACCTGACAGAGATAAAATAAGAAAAGAAAAGTTCAGGCCAGTATCCTTGATGAACATAATTGCAAAAATCCTGAACAAAATACTAGCAAACCAAATTTAGCATATAAAACATCTGATTTACCATAATCAAGTCGACTTTATTCCTAGGATGCAAGGTTGGTTCAACATACACAAATCAGTAAGTATGACTTATCACTTAAACAGAACTAAAAACCAAAAGCACATGATCATCCCAATAGATGCAGAAAAGACTTTTAATACAATTCAACACCACTTCATGTTAAAAACCCAAAGAAAACTGGGCATCAAAGGAACATATCTCAAAATAATAAGAGCCATCTATGAAAAACTTAAAACAAACATCCTACTGGATGGGCAAAGGCTTGAAACATTCCCTTTGAGAACTGGAACAAGACAAAGATGCTCACTCTCACCACTCCTGTTCAACATAGTACTGGAAGTGCTAGCCAGAGCAATCAGGAAAGAGAAACATATAAAAGGTATTCAGATTGGAAGAGAAGAAGTGAAACTATTTTTCTTCACAGGTGTAATTGATTCTATACATGGAAAACACCATAGTCTCTGCCCAAAGGCTCAAAGAACTGATAAACAGCTTCAGTAAAGTTTCAGGATACAAAATAATTTTACAAAAATCAGGAGTGTTTCTATACACCAACATGTTCCAGCTGAGAGTCAAACCAAGAATGCAGTCCCATTCACAATAGCCACAAAGAGAATAAAATACCTAGGAATACAGCTACCCAGGGAGGTGAAAAATCTCTACAAGAAGAATTACAAAAAAACTGCTGAAAGAAATCAGAGATGACACAAACAAATGGTGAAACATTTATGGATTCAATTTTATTTTTATCAAACTACCAATGACATTCTTCACAGAATTAGAAAGAAAGCTGTTTTAAAATTCTTATGGAACAACAACAACAATGAAAGAGCCTGAATAGCCAAATCAATCCTAAGCAAAAAGAGTAAAGCTAGAGGCATCACACTACACCACTTTATACTACAAGATTGCAGTAAACAAAACAGCACTGTGCTGGCACATAAAAAAGACACATAAACCAATGGAACAGATTAGAGAACCCAGAAATTAAGCTGAACACCTACAACCATCTGATCTTTGGCAAAGTCAACAATTACGGGCAACTGTGAAAGGACTCCCTATTAAATAAGCAGCGCTGGGATAACTGGCTAGCCATATGCAGAAGATTAAAACTAGACCCTTTCCTTACACCATATATAAACATTAACTCAAGGTGAATTAATGACTAATATGTAAGCTCTCTAACTATAAAACTTAGAAAATGCCATTCTGGACATAGGAACTGGCAAATTTCCTGATGAAGATGCCAAAAGCAATGGCAACAACATTAAAAATTGACAAGAGAGACCTAATTAAACTAAAGGCCTTCTGCACACACACACACACACACACACACACACACACAAAAAACAAAACAAATAAAACTATCAACAGAGTAAACAGACAACCTACAGATTGGTAGAAAATATTTGCAAACTATGCATCTGACAAAGGTCTAATATATGAGTCTATAAGGAACTTTAAAAAGTTAACAACCACAAAACCAAACAATCCTGTTTAAAAATGGGCAAAGAGCGTGAATAATCACTTCTCAAAAGAAGACATACATCTCGCTACAAGCATATGAAAAAAATGGTCAACACCACTAATCATTAGGGAAATGCGAATCAAAACCACAACGAGATACCATTTCATACCAATCAGAATGGCTATTAATAGAAAAAGACAAAAAAGAACACTGGTGAGGCTGTGAAGAAAAGGGAATGCTTATACACCACTGGTGGGTATGTAAGTTAGTTCAGCAACTCTAGAAAGCAGTTTGGAGATTTCTCAAAGAACTTAGAACCACCATTCAACCCAGCAATTCCATTACTGACTATATGCCCAAAGGAATGAAACCGTTTTACCAAAAATTTACATGTATGTTCATCGCAGCAGTATTGACTATAGCAAAGACATGAGTGAGCAGAGGTGCCCATCAATGGTGGACTAGATAAAGAAAATGTGGCACATATACATCATTAAATACTATGCAGCCATCAAACAGAATGAAATCATTTTCTTTGCGGCAACATGGATGGAGCTTAGGAGGCCATTATCTTAAGTAAATTAATGCAGGCACAGAAAGGCAAATACTTAATGTTCTCACTTATAAATGGGACCTATGCATTGTGTACACGTGGACACAAAGAAGGGAACAGTAGACACTGAGGCCTACTTGAGGACGAAAAGTGAGAGGAGGGTGAGACTGGATAAACAACCTATTGGTTGCCATGCTCTCTACATGGGTGATGAAATAATTTGTACACCAAACTCCAGCAACATGCAATTTACCAATATAATAAACTTGTATTTGTACCCGCTGAACCTAAAATAGAAGATGGAAGGAAAAAAAATCTATTTGGAGATCAATTATGGAACAATATATTTCCAAAATGTTAGAGCAAGTATAGAAGCGGTAGCATTCAAACCACCTTGCCTGTGGTTCAGATGCGACATAAACAAAGGACAGTGTATTATAAGCTATGATGCTTAAAACAACCACAACTGACCACATTGTGAGAACCTAATATCAGTTTGTGTGTATTGGTTGTATTTGCAGTTGCTCAATTAAAGCTATTAAATAAAATATTTGTATTATGGTTGAAATGTCTGTGATAACATCAGTCTGAATAGGTAATTTTTTTGGGTAGTCATTTCAGTGTTAAATGTTCATTTTTGAGAGATAGATGGAGGAGAAGTGGGGAAATGGCTACCCGGAGCACTTGGGATTGGTGAAGCAAACTAGTTGTAGATGGTGTTCCTGTAGGCCCTGACATGTTCAAGCAGAAGCAGATGAAGCTCTATTCAGTGAAAGCCCTAAGAGCTCTAAGAGTGGCCGTGCAAGTAAACACATTTTGGCATACAGGAACTAGGTTATCTGTAATGGAAATGAAAATGTATGACTTTTGAGAACAAGGTTCCAAGTGTTCAGAAACTGCAAAGAGTAATCATAAACTGTCACATAGAAATGGTCAGACACCATTTAAAAGCAAATAAATTCAGTGACACCAATAAAAAATGAGAGAGTAGTGCACTCCAAAGCTCTGTTCTTCCACTAAAGCAAGAATTAATCTGGCAAAAAGTGCCAGAATAAACTTTTCTGGAGCTCTGAAATCAAATTTTAAAAACTCACAACACCAAGGGAATGCTTATTGAAGTGAAAAGCTGCTAAACTTCAGCAAGAGAGTAACACAGCTTTTTTTTTTTTTAAATATACTTTAAGTTCTGGGACACATGTGCAGAACGTGCAGGTTTGTTACATAGGTATACATGAGCCATGGTGGTTTGCTGCACTCACCAACCAGTCATCTACATTAGGTATTTCTCCTAAAGCAATCCCTCCCCTACCCCTCTACCGCACAACAGGCCCTGGTGTGTGATGTTCCCCTCCCTGTGTCTATCTGTTCTCATTGTTCAACTCCCACTTATAAGTGACAACATGTGATGTTTGGTTTTTCTGTTCTTGTGTTAGTTTGCTGATAATGATGGTTTCTAGCTTCATCCATGTCCCTGCAAAGGATATGAACTCATCCTTTTTTATGGCTGCATAGTATTCCATGGTATATATGTGCTACATTTTCTTTATCCAGTCTATCATTGATGGGCATTTGGGTTGGTTCCAAGTCTTTGCTATTGTGAACAGTGCTGCAATAAACATACGAATGCATGTGCCTTTATAGTAGAATGATTTATAATCCTATGGATATATACCCAGTAATGGGACAGCTGGGTCAGATGGTATTTCTGGTTCTAGATCCTTGAGGAATCACCATGCTGTCTTCCACAATGGTTGAACTAATTTACACTCCTACCAACATTGTAAAAGCATTCCTATGTCTCCACATCCTCTCCAGTATCTGTTGTTTCCTGACTTTAATGACGGCCATTATAACTGGCATGAGATGGTATCTCATTTTAGTTTTGATTTGCATTTCTCTAGTGACCAGTGATAATGAGCTTTATTTCATATGTTTGTTGGCCACAAAAATGTCTTCTTTTGAGAAGTGTCTGTTCATATTCTTTGCCCACTTTTTGATGGAGTTGTTTGTTTTTTTCTTGTAAGTTTGTTTAAGTTCCTTGTAGATTCTGGATATTAGCCCTTTGTCAGATGGATGTGAAGGACCTCTTCAATCTACAGCTCAAGGAAATCAGAGAGGACACAAACAAATGGAAAAACATTCCATGCTCATGGATAGGAAGAATCAATATTGTGAAAATGGCCATATTGCCCTAAGTAATTTATAGATTCAATGCTATCCCCATTAAGCTACCACTGACTTTCTCATGCAGTTAGAAAAAACTGCTTTAAATTTCATATGGAACCAAAAAAGAGCCTGTGCAACCAAGACAATACTAAGCAAAAAGAACAAAGCTGGAGCCATCGTGCTACCTGACTTCAAACTATACTACAACGCTACGGTAACCAAAACAGATGGTACTGGTACCAAAACAGATATATAGACCAATGGAACAGAACAGAGGCCTCAGAAATAATGCCATACATCTACAACCATCTGATCTTTGACAAACCTGACAAAAGCAAGCAATGGGGAAAGGATTCCCTATTTAATAAATGGCGTTGGGAAAACTGGCTAGCCATATGCAGAAAACTGAAACTGGGCCCCTTCCTTACACGTTATACAAAAATTAACTCAAGATGGATTAAAGACTTAAATGTAACACCTAAAACCACAAAAACCATAGAAGAAAACCTAGGCAATACCATTCAGGACATAGGCATGGGTAAAGGCTTCGTGATTAAAACACCAAAAGCAATGGCAACCAAAGCCAAACTTGACAAATGGGATCTAATTAAACTAAAGAGCTTCTGCACAGCAAAAGAAACAATCATCTGAGTGTACAGGCAACCTACAGAATGGGAGAAAAATTTTGCAATCTGTTGACCTTATTTTAACATACCTGGCTACCAACCGCCACACCCCAGCTCAAAAGCTAAGGAAAACCATTTGGAAAGAACTAAAGAGAACCAAAATACAATCTTATCAAATAAAGAATACCAACAAAGAGATTAAAGTGTAAGAAGGAAAGTGAGTGGATATTATGGAGCTGAGAAATACAAAACCTGAAATAAAAAAATTTACTATAGGGTTTCAACAGGAGATTTGAACAGTAAGAAGGAAAAAAACAGCTACCTTGAGATAGATCAATGAGATTATCCAGTCTGAAGACAAGAAAGAAAAGAGAATAAAGTAAAATGATTAGAGAGGCTTGTGAAACACTATCAAGTATACTACTGTGTATAATGAGAGTCCAAGGAGGTGAGGAGAGGGAGAAAGCAGAAAGAATATTTGAAGAAATAATGGTTGAAAAATCCTTAAGTTAGGCCAGGCATGGTGGCTCACACCTGTAATCCCAGCACTTTGGGATGCCAAGGTGGGTGGATCACGAGGGCAGGAGTTTGAGACCAGCCTGGCCAGCATGGTGAAATCCCATCTCTACTAAAAATTCAAAAAATTAGCTGGGCATGGTGGTATGCACCTGTAATCCCAGCTGCTCAGGAGGCTGAGGCAGAAGAATTGCTTGAACCCAGGAGGTGGAGGTTGCAGTGAACCAGGATCACTCTGTTGCACTCCAGCCTGGGTGACAGAGCAAGAGTCCATCTCAAAAACAATGAAGAAGAAAAAAAAAAAAGAAAAATCCCTAAGTTGGATGAAAAGCATTAATCTACACACCCAAGAGTTGAATGAACTTTAAGTAGGATAAACTCAAAGAGATCCACACTTTACAATCAAACTGTCAAAAGCCAAAGCCAAAGAGAATTTTGAGAGCAGTAAGAAGTGACTCATCATATACATGGGCTCTTTAATAAGAATATTGGCCAATTACTTGTCAGAAGAAGCCTTAGAGCCCAGAAGGTAGTGGGATGACATATTTAGAGTGTTGAAAAAATTGTAAACAATAATCTCCAATCTGGCAAAAGTATCCTTCAAAAAGGAAGAAGAAACCAAGACATTTCCAAATAAACAAAAGCTAAGGGAGTTTATTCTCTGTAGACTTGCCCTATAAGGTATGTTGAAGGAAATCCTTTAGACTAAAATAAAAGAACACTAGACAGTAACTCATAGCCATATGAAGAAACAAGGAACACCAATAAATGTAGCTACATAGGTGAATATAAAAGACAGTATTATTTTACTTTAGTTTGTAATTTTCCCTATATGATTTAAAAGACAAATTCATAAGACAACAACTATGAATCTGTGGTAAATAGGCACACATATATAAAGATGTAATTTGTGACAATAGCAATTAAAGAGAAAAACAGCGAAGGCTCAGGTCATACAAGAGTAGAGTTTTTTTTAACTAGATGGTTATAAATTTATAGATTGAATTATAATCTCTAGCATAACCACAAAGAAGATAACCAAAATATGTACCAAACAGAAATGAGACAAAAACCAAATGTTATACTAGAAAAATTAAATAAAAAGGAAGGCATTAATAAGGAACTGAGGAACAAAAAGATGAATGACATAGAGAAAACAAATGGTAAAATGTTTAGTCCTTCTTTATCAGTAATTGTGTTATATGTAAATGGATTAAACTTTCAATTAAAAAGCAAAGATTAGCATAACAGGGGAAATACAAACATGATTCACCAATATACTGCCTATGAGAGACTAACTTTAGATCTAAAGACACATAGGTTGAAAGTAAAATGATGGGAAATGATATTCATGTAAATAGAAACCAAAAGAGCACAAGGTTGGCTACACCAATATCAGACAAAATAAACTTTAAGTAAAAATTATTACAAAATACAAAAGTACATTACATATTGATAAAGAGTCAATCTGGAGGATATAACAGATGATATAATGATAATATACACAACTAACTAGAGAGCATCAAAATATATGAAGCAAAAATTGCCAGAAATGAAAGTAGAAATCAATAGTTCTACGGTAATAGTTAAAGACTTCAATGTCCTACTTTCTTTTTTTCTTTTTGAGGCGGAATCATGTTCTGTCACCCAGGCTAGAGTGCAGTGGTGCAATCTCAGCTCACTGTAACCTTCGCTTCCCCGGTTTAAGAGATTCTCCTGCCTCAGCTGCCCAAGTAGCTGGAATTACAGGTGTGTGCCACCATGCCTGGCTAATTTTTGTATTTTTAGTAGAGTTGGGGTTTCACTATGGTCTTGAACTCCTGATCTCAGGTGATCCACCCACCTCAGCCTCTGAAAGTGCTGGGATTATAGGCGTGAGCCACCACACCTGGCCTAATGTCCCACTTCCAATAATGAGGTAAAACAACTAGACAGATTATCTATCTATATATAAAAGACTCAAATAACACTATAAACCAACTAGACCTAACAGATGCATGCAGAACCCTTCACCCCAAAACAACAGAATACACATTATTCTTAAGTGCACATGGTACATTCTCCAGAATAGACTAAACAAGCCTCTACACATTTAAAAAGATTAAAATTGTAAGAAATATCTTCTGTAATCATAATGGAATAAAGCTAAAAATCAGCAACAGAAGGAAAGTTGAGAAGTTCACAAATACATGGACATTAAATAACAAATGGGTCAAAGAAGAAATCACAAGGAAATTAGAAAATGTACTGAAATAAATGAAAATGAAAACAACATACCAAAACTTATGGGATATAGTAAAAGCAATACTCAGAAGGACATTTATAGCAGCTAGTGCCTACATTTAAAAAGAAAAAAGTCTCAAATTAATAACCTAAGTTAAGGAACTAAAATAGAATAGGAAACAAAACCCAACGTTAGAAGAAGAAAATAATAAACATTATAGTGGAGATAAACAAAATAAGGAATAGAAAAACAATTGAGGCAGTAAACAAACAAACAAAAATGTTTCTTTGAAAAGGTCAATAAAATGGACCAAGTGACTTAAAGGGGAGGAGAGACAGACAGAAACCGAGAGAGAGAGCTTGAATTACTAAACTAAAATCAGAAATGAAATTGAGGACATTAGTGACCTTATAGAAATAAAAAGCATTATAAAAGAATACTATGAGCATTTGTCCACTAATAAACTAGATAACCTAGATAAAATGGAAAAGTTCCTAAAACACACAAAGTACCAAAACTGACCCAAGAAGAAACAGAAAATCTGAAGAGGTGTGTAACTAGTGAAGAACTTGAATCTGTAATAAAAAATCTCTTAACAAAAAAGGGCCCAGGACCAGATGACTTTATTGGTGAATACAGTATATTAAACATTTAAACAAGGGTTAACACTGATTTTTCTCAAGTTTTTTCAATAAATGGAAGAAAAAGGAACACTTTCTAACTCATTCTATGAGACCAGCATTATCCTGATACCAAAGCCAGACAAAGAAATCACAAGAAAAGAAAACTACAGACCAATATTCCTTTTGAATATAGATGCAAAAATCCTCAACAAAATACCAGCAAACTAAATCCAGTAGAGTATTAAAAGGATTAAACATCACATAAAAGTGGGATTTATCCTAAGAATGCAAAATTGGTTCCACGTATGAAAATCAATCAATGTAATAAACCACATTAATAGAATGAAGAAAAAAGTCACATGATCTCAATTGACGGGTAAAAGCATTTGACAACAATCTTTTTTTTTTTTTTTTGAGACGGAGTCTCGCTCTGCCGCCCAGGCTGGAGTGCGGTGGCGGGATCTCAGCTCACTGCAAGCTCCGCCTCCCGGGTTCACGCCATTCTCCTGCCTCAGCCTCCCGAGTAGCTGGGACTACAGGCGTCCGCCACGTCGCCCGGCTAGTTTTTTGTATTTTTTAGTAGAGACGGGGTTTCACCGTGTTAGCCAGGATGGTCTCGATCTCCTGACCTCGTGATCCGCCCGTCTCGGCCTGACAACAATCTTACATTCTGTCATGAAAAAGACTCTTAAAAGACTAGCAATGGAAAGGAACTTCCTCAACACAAGAAAGGGAATTTATTAAAAAACTCAAAGCTAAGGAGAGCATACTAATTTTTGGAAGACTGGAAACTTCCCTCTATTGGCACAACAAGCCAAGAATGCCCACTTTCACCACTTTTATTCACCATTATACTGGAAGTTCTACTCAGGGTAATTAGGTAAGGAAAATAAAAATAAATCAAAAATATCTGAACTGGAGAGAAAGAAGTAAAATGATCTCTATTCACTTACGATGTACATCCTAAACATACCACAGCAAGACCCCAAATTCCTTGGGGCTAATAAACAAATTCAGCAAAGTTACAGGATACAAAAACATGCAAAAATGAGTTGTATTTCTATACACCAGCAATGAACAGTTTTAAAAGGAAACTGAGGAAGCAATTACATTTATAATAGCGTCAAAAATAATAAAATACTTAGGAATAAAATTCAAGTAAGGAGCAAGACCTCCACACTGAAAACTACAAAATGGTACTAAAAGGAATTGGAGAAAGTATAAATAAATGGAAAGGCATTCTCTGTGCATGGAATAGAGACTTAATATTCTCAAGATGGTAATACTCCCCAAAGAGACCTACATATTCAATGCAATCCTTATCAAAATCCCAGTGGCCTTTTCTGCAGAAACGGGAAATCCTCAATTGCATGTGGAATTGCGAGAGACTTCAAATAGTTAAAACAATATTGAAAAAGAAGGACAGGAGATGGTCTTCAATGGCTAGGTAGAGACACCTGACATTTGTCCTCCGCTAAGAAGAACCAAAGCAGTAAGTAGATAATCACACTTCAAATAGAGAATCAAAGAGAGATCACTGAAACTTAGCAGGGAAATAATAGAAATAAGGCATGAAAAAAGAGAGAAATAAGGTAGCCAGCCTGGCTGGGATATGCCAGGATCCCAGAAAGACTCCTTGTGCAGAAAAAGTTAAGTGAGAGATCCCCAGTGGGATCCCCAGCTTCTTGGGTCTCACCAGACAGGCTGCCTCCAGGACAAAGGGAACAGAAGGGCATACTCCCCAGAGCCTGAAAGCTGCCTGCCTAGGGTAGCTGCCACTAACAGAAACTCTCCTTAACAGCAGGGCCTCAGCACACTCACATGTTCCTGAGAATAGGCTCTCCCCAACAATGCTGCCACTGCTGCTGCCACTTGAGCATGCCAAAGGGGTCGTGGAGATTCCTCTGATTCACCCACTATAGCCTGTATCTGTATCTGTGCAGGCCTAAGGACAGGAAGGTTCTACCTGGTGCTGTCCCTCCTAGTGCTTGAGCACATTGCCTGGGGGCCTGGGGATTGCGCTGTGTCATCTGCTGCACATCATCCACCACTTCTGGCATCTGTGCAGTTCTGGGGGCCTGAGGATGAGCCTTCCCAGCCTGTCACCATCACCACCATTGGCATTCACCTGCATGTTCCACCTGGATATCTGGGGATGGACCTCCCCAGCCCTTTGTTACCACAACTAACACCACCAGGAGCTTCCTGGGAGCCAGAGGGTTTTCCTACGATGAATACTGTCATTGCCCCTGTCACACATGTTGCCCAAGGGCCTGCCTACCTACCCATCCCATGTTACCACTGCTAGATGCTGGAGCAAGCCACTTGGAGTCCTGTGAATTGGCCTGCCTGGACCCACTAACATTGGTGTCCATGTAATACTGGCTGCCTGGGGCCCAAGGACAAGCACACTCAGCCTGCTGCTGCCACCAGTGAGGCCTGAGAACTGGCCCACCTGGCATCTTTATGCCAAACACAGCCTCAATAACAAACATAGCCTAAGCCACTAAGGAAATCACAGACACCACTGAGACCATTTACAACCAGAGAAATCATATGAAGACTACATTACTGCATGCGCTCAGAATAAAAGCTTACATGCCAACTGTCACCACAGATAAAATTACAGGAAAATGTCTTCCCCTACAAAAGCCAATCCAAAATATTGGAATAAGGAACTATTATATCAGAAGCATAGATATCAATGTAAGGACACAAGAAACATAAAAAAGGAAGAAAACATGACACCTTTGAAGGAAAAAATAATTCTCTAGCAGTAGATTCCAGTGAAGACAAAATTATAAAATGCCTGAAAAAAAAATTAAAAATAATAGTAAAGAAGCTCAGTGAGTGATACAATTGGATATGTATCCTCTCTAAATCTCATGTTTAATTTAAATCCCCAGTGTTGGAGATAGGGCCACGTGGGTGGTGATTAAATCACGGGGACAGATTTCTCATGGATGATTTAGCATCATCGCCTTGGTTCTGTCCTTGTGACAAGGAGTGAGTTCTTGTGAGATCTGGTTGTTACAAAGTGCGTGGCACTTTGTAACTGCTCTCCTTTCACCCACCATGAGTAAAAGCTCCCTGAGGCTTCCCCAGAAGATGAGCAGATGCCAGCACCATGCTTTCTGAACAGCCTGCAGAACCAGGAGCCAATTAAGTTTCTTTTCTGCATAAATTTTCCAGCCTTAGGTATTTCTTTATAGCAACACATGAACAACTGAACAGTGAGATACAAGAAAGCACAAATAAGCAATACAAAGAAATCAGAAAAACAATTCATGATATGAATGAGAAATTCAGCAAACTGATAGATATAAAAACTGAAATCTGGGAACTAAAGAATTCAATGAATGAAATATGCAATCAAGAGCTTCAACAATAGATTATATCAAGCAGAAGAAAGAATTTCAGAACTTGAAAACAGGTCTTTTGGAATAGCTCAGTCAGACAAAAAGAAAGAAGAAGAAGAAGAAGAAGAAGGAAGAAGAAGGAAGAAGAAGAAGAAGAAAAAAACGGTGAAGGAAGCCTTTGTGGTATATGGGACACCATAAAAACAATTTGAATTGTGGGTGTTACAGAAGAAGAGAAAGGCAAAGTTATAGAAAACCTATTTAACAAAATAATAGGAGAAAACTTCCCAAGTCTTGCAAGATTTAGACATACAGATACAATAGGTTCTTAGATTCCCAAATAAATACAACCCGAAAAGTTTTCCTCCAAGGCACCTTATATCAAACTATCAAAAATCAAAGAGAAAGAGAGAATTGTAAAAACAGCAAGAGAAAAGTGTCAAGTCACATATAATGTAATCCCCATTAGACTAACAGTGAATTTCTCAGTAGAACCTTACAGACCAGGTGAGACTGGAATGATATATTCAAAGGGCTTAAAGAAAAAAACCTGCCAATTAAGAATATTGTACCCAGCAGTTATCATCTATAAATGAAGAAAAAACAGTTTTTCCCAGACACACATAAAACAGAAAATTTATTATCACTAGATCAGCTCTACAATAAATGTTTAAGGAAGTTTTACACCTGGAAGCAAAAGAACGATTTTTACCACCATGAAAACACATGAAAGTATAAAACTCACTGGTAGAGCATATACAAAAACAAGAAAGAGAACTCCAATGTTACCACTATAGAAGACCACCAAACCACAATAATAAACAACACAAGAGAAAGATAGGAACAAAGGATATACAAAATAACCAGAAAACAATTAAGAAAATGACAGGAATAAGTCCTCATGAATGAATAGTAATCTTGAATGTAAATGGATTAAATACTTAAAAGATATAAACTAACTGAATTTAAAAAAAAAAAAAAACCTATGCTGCTTATAAAAAGTCACTTCACCTGTAAAGATGCAGAATGAATGAATAGAACATGATGTTCCAGGCAAACAGAAACCAAAAGTGAGTGGGAATAACTATTCTTATATCAGATAAAGCAGACGTCAAGCCAAAAATAATAAAAAGAGACAAAGATGTCATTATATAATTATAGATAAAGGAATCAATTCAGCAAGAGCATATAACAATTCTAAATATATGTGTACCCAACACCAGAGCACCCAGGTCAAATAGTATTAGACCTGAAGAGAGACATAAACTACAATATAATAAGAGTTGGAACTTCAAACCCCACTCTCAGACTTGGACAGATTATTTATACAAAAAATCAACAAATAAACATTGAATCTAAACTATATCACAGACCAAATGGACTTAAAAGACATTTACAGAACATTTTATCCAACGACTACAGAATACACATTTTTCTCATCAGTACATGGAGTCTTCTCCAGAATAGATCATGCCTTAGGTCACAAAACAAGTCTGAACAAATTTTAAAAACCAAAATCATATTAACTAACTTCTGAAACCACAATGGTGTAAAACTAGAAATCAATAACAAGAGGAAATTTGCAAAGGTTCGAATATATGAAAATGAAACAACACATTCCTGCGTGGCCATTACATCAATGGAGGCATTAAGAAGGAAATAAAAAATTTCTTTAAACAAATGAAAATGAAAACATGACCTACCAAAACTTCTGAGAAACACCAAAAGCTGTAGTAAGAGAGAAGTTTATAGCAATAAAGTCTACATTAACAAAGTAAAAAGACTTCAAATAAACAGCCTAACAGTGAACCTCAAGGAACAAAAAAAAAAGGCAATAACAAACCGAATCCAAAATTTGTAGAAGAAAAGAAGTAATAAAGATAAAGATCAGAGCATAACTAAATAAAATAGTGACTAAAAAATGCAAAAAATTAATGAAATGAAAAGTTGGTGTTTTGAAGATAAACAAAATTAACAAGTCTTTAGCTAGGCTAAATAAGAGAGAGCAAATAGAAAACTTCAACAAGCCAATAATGAGTAATGAGATCAAAACTGTAACAAAAACAGTCAGTTAAATCATGTCAGGTAGAAACTGAAGACTGAAAAGCATAAGACACAGTAGAAAAAAAAAAAATCATTGTAACATTTTGAGTTTACAGTGTACTGGGAAAAGCTTGACACTTTTTTGATTATGTTGTATTCTCCCTCCAGCCCCTTCTTTAATGTGAAGGCATCATTAACAACTGAGAGCCCAGGCAGCTGTGCCTGCAGCACTGGGCAAGAACTTCACTGTGAAAGTGCTTCATTGTGGTTTTAGTCTAGGAGAGAAGTGGCCTAGCCCATGTCTTGAGAATTTGGTGGGGGAAAGTTTCTGGGGCTTCTCAAGTGTTTACTTTCAAATTTCTCTGTAAAGGGCTTGTGTTCATTCCTGCTTAATTAAATATTTTATGGGTTTTTTCCCTAAAGAATGAAAATCAAAAGAGCTGAATGTCAATTTATATTTGATGAGACATTGCAAAAAAAAGCAGTCATTTGCAATAAGCCTTCGGGTTCAAAGTCTAGCTTAACTTCTCTTGTGACTCGATGTGATAGTTACTAATATGGTTTGGTGCTGTGTCCCCAGCCAAATTTCATCTGAAATTGTAATCCCTATGTATTAAGGGAGGGACTTGGTGTAGGTGATTGGATCTTGGGGGCAGTTTCCCCCATGAGGGTCTTGTGACAGTGAGGGAGTTCTCACAAGAGCTGATGGTTTTATAAGTGGCAATTTCCCCTGCTCACTCTCCAGTCTGCTGCTATGTAAGACATGCCTTGCTTCCCCTTCGCCTTCTGCCATGATTGTAAGTTTCTTGAGGCCTCCTAAGCTGTGTGGAACTGAGAGGCAGTTAAAACTCTTTTCTTCATAAATTACCTGGTCTTGGGGAATTCTTTATAGCAATGTGAAGATGGACTAATACAATTACCAAGACCTGTTTCAGGCTCAGCATACGGTGTAACTACACGTGCAAAAGCTTCGTGCCAGCCATCATAAATGCCTAGGATACTTTATCTACTTTTGCATTTTCCTTAGTAAATTTCTGTTTGCAAATGTGACACAACTGCTTTTCAAAATAAAGAAGAAGATGGCTCAGCAAAAGGCAAATAATGATGCTGGGCAGTTTTTCTACACCCTTTGGGTTCTTTGAATGCTGCTTTCCTCACAGCTTCTTCGCTCCTCTGCACACCCGAGTTGCTAATCAGTGCTGCAATGGCAGGAGCCACTGCAAACACTGTCTGTGAGTCAGCTAGTAGCTGACCTTCCATCCATTACTTGCTTGCTAGCAATTAGTGGGGCAGTAGCATTGCATGTTTGGACTGATCATTGAGCACATGGCTGAGTCATTTTTAGCAGTATTTGCATTTTAGCAGAAATTGTAAGTTGATCTCAACTAAGGAAATGTCAGTGTCATTGAAGATGACATTGAAGGTCCCCTTACCTTTTAGAGCTCTAATGTCTCAGTTCCCTTTCTTGTTTACACTCTAGGTTGTAGTAGTTGGATGGATTAATGATGGTAAGAGTAAGACATTGGTGAAATCCTTATATCTTCTAGGGCCACTGTAAACTGAGATCCTATATTCACTTGATACAGATGGTAATCCTGTACTAAAAAGTGACTTTTTATTTAAAAGAAGACATTTCTTATTTAAAGTAGCAGGTTGATATGGTTTGGCTGTGTCCCCACCAAAATCTCACTTGAATTGTATCTCCCAGAATTCTCACGTGTTGTGGGAGGAAACAAGACGAAGGTAATTGAATCACGGGGGTCGGTTCCTGTGCTATTCTCGTGACAGTGAGTAAGTCTCACAAGGTCTGATGGGTTTATCAGGGGTTTCTGCTTTTGCTTCTTCCTCATTTTATCTTGCTGCCACTCTGTAAGAAGTGCCTTTCACCTACCCCCATGATTCTGAGGCCTCCCCAGCCATGTGGAACTCTAAGTCCAATTAAACCTCTTTTTGTTCCAAGTTTTGGGTATGTCTTTATCAGCAGCATGAAAACAAACTGATGATTTGGTCTATTACTTTTATTTTTAGCAAAGCCCTAAAGGAAAAAATGAATGCATAAATTGGATGATATTATATGCATATGGTTATTTAATTGCTGAAACAAACAGGCCCTACATCTCAGTGTATTCACACCACAAAAATTTAATTCTTGCTCACATCCCACTCTTTGCAGTTGGTGGGGCTGAAGCAGGGCAGGGAAGAGAAGTGTTGCTTTAAGCTATCATTTTACCCTATGCCTCTGCCCTTCTCGGAATATTATCTAGTTCAGCTGGTGAATAGGAAACAGGGAGAGAGAATGGAGGATGTTATGTGGGAGGAGGTGTTTATGGGCCAGGCCTGGAGTAGTAATCACTTCTGCTCACATTCCATTGGTTAGTCCTTAGTAGCATAGCTCTATTAACATCCATAGAGCCTGGAAAATGTAGTCTAGCTGACTTGGAAGAAAAGGAATCAGGTTCACTGCAACATCTAGCCCAGTCTCTGCCCATAATAAAGAATAGAACAAATACTAACATTAACACTTACCCTTTTTGTAATTGAGCATGAGTAAAAAATAACTAAATTAGGAAATTATATATATACATATATATAATATGATGTAAGCTCTTGTATGCCTTTCTTTTTTATTATAATTCCCTTATGTTTAAGACAGGGCATAGAATGGGAAGCAGTCCATTAATACAATTTTAAAACAGACTAAAAAAAGACTGTGGCAGGGATTGCTTGTTACCTGGTTGTATTAGTCTGTTCTCATGCTGCTAATAAAGTCATATCCAAGACTGGGTAATTTATAAAGGAAAAGGTTTAATTGACTCACAGTTCCACATGGCTGGGGAGGTCTCATAATCATGGTGGAAGGCAAGGAAGAGTAAAGCTACGTCTTACATGGCGACAGGCAAAGAGACAGTGTGTACAAGGGAACTCCCATTTATAAAACCATCAGATCTCATGACACTTATTCACTACCATGAGAACAGCATGGGAAAGACCTGCTCCCATGATTCAGTTACCTCTCACCAGATCCCTCTCATAACACATGCGAATTATGGGAGCTACAGTTAGAATTGATTTCCATTGATTATGGAATTGATTATGGGAGCTACAATATGGAATTGATTTCCATAACACATGGGAATTATGGGAGCTACAATTCAAGATGAGATTTGGCTGGGGACACAGCCAAGCCATATCACTGGTCCAATGCCCATCCTCCCCTTTCTCCTTGTGGCAGATGAGTATATCCATGACTCTGAATCTTCACCTCTCCCTCTATCCATATAATTTTTCAGTTGACTGTAGAGTTCTTTCCATACAGAGAGTACATATTTATCCACCCTATGCAGTTTGCTTTGGCCAATAAAATGAGGTGGAAGTGTTGGTGTACCTGTTTTGAGCACAGGCCTCAAGAACTTCTGTTCTACTTGTTACTCCATGAGAACATGCTTGGCCCGGTCACATGGAGGATGAGAACCATGTAGAGCAGAGCTGTGTCCCCTCAGTACCATCCCTAACTCTCTGTTGAGGCCAACCTAGAAGATGCAATAGTCAGCCATTCCCTAAATATATAAGGAAGCTCAGTCAAGATGGGAAGACCTGACCTCCACTTGATCCCAGGTGTATAAGCAATTGTTGCCACAGAAGTTTTATGGTTGTTTGTTATACAGCATTCTTGGTGTCTTAGGTAATTGACACATTGATTAATAGCATAACTCCAATTTAATTTATTGTTGGAATGTACTTAGCTAAAAGGCATTTCTCAGTTTCCTTTGCTGAGTATGCCCACTTGCATAAGTTCTGGAAAATGAGATGTAAATACAAATCTTGTGTAATATTTTCAGAAAATCTCTTTAAAGAGGAAAGAAGGGTCTTCTTTTGCTTCTTCTCATTGTCTCCTAGACTGCAACATTGGTAAGGTGAGTGATGGTCCAGCAGTCAACTTGGGCCATGGATGATGTTGAGGATAGAAGCCACTCAGTAGGATAGAAGAAAAGAAAGATGGAAGAAGGATCCTGGGCTTGATGACCATGAAGTTTCCCTATAAACTCGCAACCACCTATTCATTGACTTCTTTTGTGTGAGAGTGAATAAAATTTTGTTCATGCCAGTGTTACTTTAGGTTTTACTCTACACGTAGCTAAACTTAATCCTAATTGATACAAATACCTAGTTTGTTAATCTGAAGGCTTGCGTCAATCTTGCTACAAATTATTTTCTACTCATATCCATTTTCATGTCCAATTTTTGTTCTTCCCCTAGTGACAATGAAACAGATATTCCTACTCATGTCCAATTGTTATGGTCTATTTTCATTCTGCCCATAGAGGTAATGAAAAGAGGTAACTTCAGAAGATAGGAATCATAGGTATGAGTATTATCTCTGTGACAGTTCAAGAGAAATTGTTGGTTATATAAATGCAAGGGATGCTCTGGGCTTGTGCTTGAGAACTTGGAGATACGTAAAAATGATCTAATGGCCAATCCCTAGATGTGTGAAAACATGTCAACATTATGGGATTCAGAAGGAAGATAAAGATACTGTTATGGGCTTTTAGAGAGAATGTGAGTAGGAGAAACAGGAGAACTGAAATCTATGAAATTTTCTTTGTATTAAATTTGTATTAATTCTTTTTTCCACTGGATGGACTTTACTGTTTTTAGAAGAGATTTATGGGAATTCATGTTATTTCTTTATCCCATTGTCACTGCCATGATTAGATTGAAAGAGTAAAAAGCTACAGCTACTACCCCCATCCTCCCACTCCTATATAAAGATAAAAAAAACTCCACATTTTTTTTCTGAACACTCATACGTGTTCATATAGAGCTGACCTTTGAACAACATGAGGGTTAACATGCATGCTAACCCTCCATGCAGTGGAAAACTTGCATATAACTTTTGACTCTCCCAAAACATAACTACTAATAGCCTACTGTTGACCAGAAGCCTTACTGATAACATAAACAGTGATTAACACATATTTTGTATGTTATATATATAGTAAAGAAAGCTAGAGAAAAGAAAATATTAAGAAAATCATAAGGAAGAGAAAATATATGTACTATTCATTAAGTGGAAGTAAATCATCATAAAGGTCTTCATCCTTGTTGTCTTCACATTGAGTAGACTGAAGAGGAGGAGGAAGTAAAGAAGTTAGTTTTGCTGCCTCGGGACCACAGAAGTGGAAGAAATACACATATAAATAGATTTGTGCATTTTCAACTTGCTGTTCATGCCCAACAAATTAACTGTGGTCCTAAATACAGGGAGACTGGGAGCAACTTTTAGCAGAACACAACTGAGAGCCACTAGATGGTGCTTCAACTTAAGTCTCTTAATATTTTGAAGCAAGCTAAGATCTACTAACCTTAAGCAATGTAATCCTGCATTAAAAAAATTTTTTTCCACACTTCTTCTCCATTTACAAATTCTTTAGGTCTTCTTGGGTGGTTTTGGAACAATTACAGAAGGAAGATAAAGGAAGGATGATAAAATGGTTTAACTTGAAATTAAGGGGAAAAAAATCATTTTAGTTCCTAAACTTGAATTGTACTACCCTTTTCATTTAATGTTAGTAAAAACATTTTGTTTACCATACAAGATAAAGAGATATTAATAGATTCACTTCAGGGAATGGGAAATGTGAGTTTATCTTAGTGGTTAAACCAAGATTAGTACTTGTTTCTTAAACTGGAAAGTTGAGATCACTCAATCATAAAATGCAAATAACTGCTTGCTCATGTTAATGGCAGCAGATGGTTAGAGCTACAAATAAAGTTAACTGGCCTTCTTCACTTCCTAGATCCTCCTCCATATCTCCTCCCCCATCATCTTTTAGAGGCATGTATTCTAAAGTTAAAAGGAAGCTACAGATAAATGAGGTCAACTTCCTCATTTTGAAAAAGAGGAAACTGAGACTCTCAGAGTTAAGTGACCATGGAGTGTTACTAAGAAGCCAGCGGGCCTACTTGGCTTGCTGCTGAGAGGAAGGCAGCTACCTTAAGGCCACAGTCAGACATGGCACAACTAGGGGAAGAGGGCTGACTATCTCTTTCTTGGTCCCCATCTTACTAATGAGGACTGAGAGCGCTTCAAGTGCTTTCCCTCCTGTCTGATTGGCCAAGACCACATGACAATTCTTTAGCCAATCCTGACCAAAGGGACTGAGATTGTGTTTATGTTGATTAGTCCTTTCATGTAGATGGGACTAAGATCAACACCTTTCACCAGACACACATCTAGTGGGAGAGGAGTGAGTGGGACTTGAACAAAACTGGGGCTTTGTTAAGAAGGAGAAATGAAGAATGCGTGTGAAGCCTTAATGAGGGGGATGATAACAGTCAAACTTAATTTTAGAAGGCACAGAAGAACATTGCAGGTGGATGCGGGCAGGGAAGAAAGGCATGCTGGGAAAAGAGGACAGTACGGATGAAGGCAAAGAGGTGTAACAGGGTGTGTCTCTTTCAGGGCAATGGGGAAATTGTCCATATAGTCTCCTCACACAAACTCTACATTTCATAAAGTCATCCGAGGACAGAAGACTGCTATTAAGAATGCCAAGAGAGTTTTGCAGGACAAGCAAATCTTGATCAATTTATAATGTTTTCTGAACAGAATGTCCAAATATTCTGACTGATTCACCCAACACTGATTTTAAGATTAAATAAGGAGCCAAGAGCATTGGTTTATACAAAGTAGAGAACCAAAGAGAGGCTGGAGAGAGGCAGTGAGTCTGACAGACGATGTCTCTACTCTCAGAAGGGTGGGACTTGGTTTCTGAACGGGGTAAAGCTGGCAGAGTGGAGACATTTCTCCTTATTCTGGTTTTTCTTGATAAAATACGAAAATTATTCTTGCTCTTAACCCAGCTGAAGAGAGGGTTTGGGGGATAATCTTTATATGTTTATAAATGTCCATGTGAAAAGTGTCATAGAAACACAAAGTCTTATTATCCATCCTACCTGTTTCCAAATGCTCCTCATGCGCACATTGGTACATCAACAAAATGTGAGTGTGTTCTTCCCTAGAATGTCTCTTCTCCCTAAGACATGGGGGGCCAACACACAGATACAACATATTTAGTTGTGACTTCTTCAGTTTGAAGTTCCCACACATTGAGGAGAGAGCTCTTCAGAGTATAGTAGTCACCAAGGAGGAAAGAAATAAGCATCTCTGCACAGGAGAAGGAGGTCATGGGGCTAATCAAGAGAATTTGTAAATATGACGTGAGGGTGACAAAAAACATTCACAGGCTCACATTCAGAAAAAGTAAATTTAACAAGATACACTCAAACAAGAGGAATCGTGAAGTTCAACCAAATGTTATGACTTTTAAGGGAAAAGAATATGGATATCTTTCCAAATCACTGTCATGATTTGCCTGTTCCTAAACATGCCATCCTCCTGGGAAACAGGTTGTATGTGATTATGAGACTAATCATTTACTCCTGTTTCTTAACATAATAAAAATGCCTGACTACATCAAAACTTTTCAGTTTCTCAAAACTTAATGTTATCTTTCTGAAAAGAGCAAGAGACCTGCTGAGGAGGGCAGTCTGTGGCTAAGATGAGAGTTTACTATACTTCTGAAGGACATTTTATCTTCCCATGCTGCTTCCTGGTGTGCTGTGGGGCCACAGAACCCGGAGAAAGAAGCAGGTCTCCTCTGCCATGGGCACTGTGTGGTCAGGTCATGCTGTTGGGAAGATTAATCTCAGATGTTACTGGCGAGCCTTGGCATGGACATAAATACTTCTGCGGACCTGACTGAAGCTGTGTGGGAGACAGGAGCCAGATGAGGTCTTTTTTGTGTGTGTCTCACTACAGAGCTTACAGTTTATTTGCAATTCTTGCACTCCCAACTTTAAGGCTTTTTGCCTGAGGACACCATCTGCGACATAACACCTACAAAAAAACTCTCCCACAAACTTTCCCATATTCCATGTAATGGAAAATTGCAACACAATTTACAAGACATTGAAAACCAAGGAGCGGCCCAAGATGTCAACTCCAAGAAGCTACAGTAAATGTCTTGGGACCAGAAAGAATGATTAAACAACTGGCATTCCAGCAAGAAGCATCTGTCTTTTGTCACTCTCTCCAAAGCAACATAAAAATGTGCAGAGGAAGGCCGCTATTTCAGGAGGGGCAAAGAAGGTCAGTTGTTTGTAACATTTTCCACCATTCTCTCACAACCAAAACCCAAATCCCATTACTTTCCAGCTGCCTATCAGGAGAGGGTGTTTGCTGATGTGGCCCAAGGATGCCTAATCGCTATCCCCAGTAACCCATGGCAGCCCTTGCATCCTGGAGGATGATTAAATGGCAGATCCTAGGGAGGAGTTGGATGTGAAACTTTAGCCCTATGCCAAACTGGGCTTAGGTTTTTACATTTTTTTTGTTTTGCCTTTTTTCAGATTTCTATCCAAAACATGCTTTCCTTGGCAGCCTCCCCAGAGGACTGTGAAGTCATAGTGCATAAATTATCCAACTCTTACCTCTGCAGGATGGTAAAACAGATTTAAGAAGACTTGCAAATTGCAGCTGTTCTTGGGCAAGGGCTCTGGCCAGGTAGAAACCAGCAGATCCTCCGGCAGTGCACATGCATACACACAGGCTGTGTGATAATCCATCTTCAGCTGTCATCGAACACTAGAGCAAGGTTATCTGTGTTCACCCAATCACTCCAGATTTGTGCTTAACTTCTCACAGTTAGTTGTTCTTTTCTTTAATAACTGCTTTTCAAAAAGACTAGGAAGTGTGGAATTTATCAATATTTCTTATTAATGGGTATAAGTTTAAATAGTTGCATCCTACCTTTTCAATCTGTTCTCTACCACACTCCTTTTATTCCTAACCACACATCCACTGTCCAGCTTTCTTAGACATTTCTCTCTATCCCTTCCTTACTGGATTTTCTACCTTGGCTGGCGCTGTTTCTCCTAAGATGAAGGTCTTTACTCTCACCCCTGTCTTACGAAAGGCTGTTTTCTCTTCAAAGCTACTGCATCTGTGAAAACTTCCTAGGTGCCTGGTTCTGACTGAGGCATTGCTCTACCGTAGCAATTCTTTTTATGGTATTTTCTGGATGATCGAGGCCCTTGGCTTTACAGGGGTTTGTTTTCATGTGTCTCCACCACTAAGTTGTGAGACTCATGAGGGCAGATGCCACATCTCATTTACTTTGATGTCTTTCAAACTGCCTAGCACAATGTCTTATATATAGGGAATACTTAACAAACATACCCTGAATTTGAATTTAAAAACTCAGCGACTGAGAAATATATGACCACTAAAGGGATACATGGATACGTTCAGTGACATGAATAAATAAAGTTCTATATGACAAAGAATTAGATAAAATATTTGCAACATGTGTAAGACAAGTTGAATACATGAATGCCAACAAATCCAAAGAAAAAGACAGAAAATCCCATAAAAACATGGGCAAAGGAAATAAAATGTCATTTTACAAGATAGGAAAAATAAATGTTTAATAAACATATGAAATGATATTCAAACTAAAGAGTAATAAGAGAAGCGCCAATTAAAAATACCTGCGATATCATTTTTTCATATATCACATTGGTAAAATTAATAATGTTGATAGTATTAACTATTAAGAGAGGTGTAGGGAACATGCAGTTTCTGATGGGAGTGCAAGTTAACATATCCATTTCAGAGAGCAGTTTACAAATATGACCTAGTAATTCCACTTTTCAGTGTCTACTCAAAGTAGTACTGTTTGTGTGCGCAAGGAGGTAAATATTACAACATGACTTGTAATAGCCAAAAAAATGGGAAATAAACCTCACTATCCTTTTTTAGGGAAATGTAATGCTATGCAACAGCTAAAAGCAGTGAGTTTGCCTCGGCAGAGTGGCCTTCTCTAACTGAAATACCACTCCTGCCTATCTCCTTTTACCCACTTTCTTTGTCTTCATAGCACCTATCACTTCATGTTATTATATTAGTTATGCACATGCTTATTTAGCTATTATCTTTCTCCCTCTCTAAAATGTAAGACTGATGAGAATAGAGATGTAGCCTGTTTCTCCAGTGCCACATAGGGAGCCCCCAGCAGATATTGCCTGGTGTACTATAGGGACTCAATAAATTGTTATTGAATGAATAATGTTGAACTATGTATAACAACATAGAAAACTCACGAAGGCATATTGATAAGAAGAAAAATAAATTTACAGAACAATTCATATAGGATGATATAATTCACGTAGAATAAGTACAAAATGATTTCTTTTTGTAATATTATTCTAATAATTTCACTGTCTCCTCGTTCCCTCCTGTTTCTAATGTGGTTATTCTAGATGCATTACCTCAGCAGAAAGATGTAAGTGGACAAAAGGTGGAAATATCACCTATATGTCTCTTCCTACCTCTGCTTTTTAAAAGCATCCAAGTTTTAGGGGAAGAGAGGGAATTCTGAGTCTTCTCTCCCCTCCTACCCCCGAGCCTAAAAAGCAAAACAAAACAAAAATTCCTTGAACTGAGAGGAGTAGGACAAATGGAGCAAGCAATGGGACTGTGGATTCCTTTGAGAGAAGCTATCTGTCCCAGGCAGTACGCAGAAAGTGAAAGACCCCAAAGGGAGTTTTAGCAGAAAAGAACCTGGATGGCATTACAGGAATTCTCTTGCTATAATAGCACTGCAGATAGAAGACTGATTCTTACTCTTCCGACCTTAATGTGGCAAAGGCAATCTCCAGTTCTGAAGAGCTGAAAAGATGGGAACAAGAGTTTTCTTCCAAAATGCCTATCGCACAGAGGATTTGGAGGACCAGATACTTTTCTAACCGTTACCAAATTTAGATGCAACCATGATGGAAGGAAGAATAGAAGGGATTGATGGACTGGCAGTAATTTTTTCATGAAGCTAGCTTCATAATACATAATACATCCTCTAAATATTAATAGTTTCTCTTACAAATCAGAGTTGAGGCTAGGCTTTTACACCTGTATGTATATAGTTTAATATGTACATGGAAAAATGTCTGGAAGGTTGCAAGCATTGACAGTGGGTGGTGGTGAAGAGGGACTTGCTCTGTAATGTTTGAATTTTGTACCAAGAATGTATTCATGTATTTTGTGTTATTAAGAATAAGTATTTCCAAAAAATAAAAAGTAAAACAATCCAACATACTTTCTTGCCAAAAGGTAGAGCAAGAGTTGTAGGGGTTGCTGAGGCCACGGAGAGGGACTGAGGTTAGAGCTGACAGGCTACTAAGAGTAGATCCAAATGAAGCTGGGATGCAGCTGGCCAAATACTGTTTGCAAAAAGCTGTGATTCTGCACTTTTGTTTCTTTTTCCTGTAGTATTTTTCTGGCCTGCCTACAGATCTGTTTGGGAGCCTAAATATCAAAATTTATGAGAATTTGTAACTCAAAAACTTATCAAAGGCATATGAGGAGAAAGATGAAACATTAAATTCAAGTTCTGTCATGGCTATTTCTTCTTAATTATTTGGGAAAACAATATAAAAATCTGATATTTATGACCATCTCAGACTTTTATAGCTGGTTTCAATTCCAAGCATGTTAAATTGTGTGCAAGTTAAATTTTATTTTCTAAGTGTCATTGCTCTAGCTAGTATTCACTTAAAATTAATTTTGTTTTTCATATTTTGATGCCTTCTGTTTCTTGAAGTTTATAAAAGATTTGAAATTGTTTTTAGTAAGTTAATGCAAATTTAAATATAAAGCTACTGAAGGAAAAGAACTTAGATTTTGTAAAACATTTCATTTTTAAATCACCAATGCGTGAGGATCTCAGACTCCAGGTGTACTGATGCTTATCTTTAATGGTCTCTATTAGAGACAGTGCCTTTTAACCTTTATTTTTCCATATTGTGACTCAGCTTCTTCCTGTCAATTAACTCGTGCTTTTGAAGACAGATTCAATTGGCCAGAATGAGGTCATCCTCTCTTTTAGGTAGTTACTGTTGACAACAGTCGTTTGATGTTTTTGATTCTTCTATTGTGACTTCAGTTGCACCTATCATGATGTAGTATGCACACAGAAGTGCTGATTTAAGCACAAAGCACATGTATTAAGGAATATAAGGTAGCTCATGGAATCTCCGTGGTTGTAGCTTAGTCTACTGTCACTGTGGCCACTGGGCATTGGACACTCCTCCACCTCTCATTGTCTACCTGTTTGCATCACTAGCTCTTGCTTGATTCAAGATCCTAGGTTGGCAAGTGCACATCTTGCCTCTTCTGGGTCCAGGATGAAAGAAAACGCTCAGCCTCTCACCAAGACCCAGAAGGTAGAGAATTCATAAACAGTGAAGGGGAGTTCAAAGGCCAAGAGGGTCTTAAAAACCCAGTATTGTCTATCACAAAGATTAAAGTGGAATCTTTTTGCACCTACTGATCCTGAGAGGCTTATAAAACACTGGCCCACTTAATATTGGGTTTTAAATTTCTACCTAAATGTATTAGTTTTCTATTGCTGCATAACAAATTAACTAAAAATTTAGCAGCTTAAAATAAAAGTAAGCATCATGTCACACCGTTTCTATGGGTCAGGAATTCAGTGACAGCTTAGCTGTATGGTTCTGGCTCGAGAGCTCTCATGAGATGGCAGTCAAAATGTCAGCCGGGCTGCAGTCATCTGAAAGCTCGATTTGGGCTTCAGGATTCACTTCAAAGACGGCTTATTCACGTGCTGACAGTTGATGCCTAGGGTTGGCAGGAGACTTCTGTTCCTCACAACATAGACCTCTCCATAGGGCTGTTTGAATGCTCTCATGGGGCTCTCATAATGTGGAAGCTGTCAGTGATCCCAGAGAGAGGAAAGTAGAAGCTGCAGTGTTTTTTTTTTAACTGACATTTCAACCAGGCACAGTGGCTTACGCCTACAATCCCAGCACTTTGGGAGGCCGAGCCAGGAGGACTGCTTGAGCCCGAGAGCTTGAGACCAGCCTGGGCAGTATAGTGAGACCTCAACCTATAAAAATTAAAAAAAAAAAAAGAATTATCAGGCCATAATGGTGCATACCTATAGGCCTGGCTACTCAGGAGGCTGAGGTGGGAAGATCGCTGGAGCCCAGGGGGCGGAGGTTGCAGAGGGCCGACATTGTGCCACTGCACTCCAGCCTGGGTGACAAAGTGAGACTCTATCTAAAAAAAAAAAAAAAAAAAGACATTTCTATTTCTGTGCAGTATTCTACTGGTAACACAAGTCATTCCTAATCAGTGTAGAAAAGAATTACACTGGGGTGTGAACACCAGGAGGAGAGGATCACTGGAAGCTGGCAGACTTAAGCCAAAGCAAAATAGAAATTTGTGAATTATCTGGTTCATTTCACAAAGGTAGTGGATTCAAATGGATCCACTACCCATGTGACTCTGGGATATATAGACACAAAGGAGGTTATCATAATCCTTGATTTGACTTGATTTGAATCCCAAAAGCTTTGTTGAATCCATTAAATTATAATGATTAAACAAAACCCAGAAATTCAAATGTGTCACAAAAAGAGTCAAGAATTTTTTTCAACTAAAGCCAATTTGTAAATTCTTTATTGAAAGATACTTCCTGGTCCTCTTCCAAAAATTGTCAGAATAAAATGAGAAATTAGAAAATTAAGAAGAAGTGCTCTTTTTGAGCATCATTTGGCTGTTTGGAAAGTTTTTAAAGTATTAGATTCTTTTCATCTAGAACTGTATTTCATCATGCAGTTTCAGACAGTGATGCTTAAAAGATAAAGATTGTTTTGCAAGCTTTAGGACAAGTCTTAGTCTTTTTCTTGTTTAACTCTCATGAGTTTAACTCAGTTTCTTCTCATTCTGCTGCTGCTCTTACAAGATCAACTGAGAAATGGGGAGAATTCTGACAGGGTTCTCCTTCTTGGCTCTAAGTAAAATTATTTGTATATATGTCTGTCTTAGTCTGTTTGGGCTGCTATAACTGCTATAAGACAATACCATAAACTGTGTGGCTATAAACAACAGAAACTTATTTCTCACAGTTTTGGGGGCTGGGAAGCCCAAGAGCAATAATCCAGCAGGTTCAGTGTCTGAGGGCGTGCTTCCTGGTTCATGAGAAGCCATCTTCTTGTTGTGTCCTCTCCAGGAGAAGGGGCAATGGGGCTCTACAGAGTCTCTTATAAAAGAGTCACAACCTAGTCACCTCCCAAAGGCCCTACCTCTGAATTCTATCACAATGGAGGTTAGGATTTCTACACATGAATTTTACGGGGACACAAATAGCCTACAGCATGTGTCTCTTTGGGTTTAAATAAATAACATCACATTTAAGATGAAAAGAAGAAAAGAAAGAAAATACATCCCAATGACTAAATTCTTCAGGGCAGAGACAATGGTTTACCATCTGAGGTGACAGGCATTCTAGTCCAGGAAAAGCTGGGGAATTTGCTGAGTTCAATGGTATGTCAATCATTTCAGCACTGCAAATGGGCTACAAACTAATGGTGGAGGCAAGACATAGTAGAAGGTCCTGTGAAATCTGATCGTTACAGAGTTATAGGGAGATCCCTTTGAACCAAAAGGAACATTTAGCTGGAACCTGTGTCAGCTGTATGCTAGAGCCAGCTCTTGATAGGTTGAAAGATTTATTATTAAATATTCAGGATATTTGTAAGCTGATCATTAAACCTTTGGTAGCTGGAAGTAGGACATAGTAAGAATACTTACACCACACTGCAAATCAGGGTTCCCTTTTCACCCATGTCAATAAAGAGGCAACTAATCGACGTATCACAAGACCTGTAGGACGCATATGATGGGGATGTCTTAGAAGATGGTCCTATGATCTACAGTTTACAACAACCTAGTGGTGGGAGTAGTGGTGGGGGAAGCTGAACGTCACTGGAGACAAAGCTGGCTCGGCCAACTGAAGGCTATGCTCACAGGACAGAGAAAATTGGTCCAGGGAGAAATTCAGGGATTAAAGCCAAGAATACTTTTTTAAAAAGTAGGAAAGATGACTACATACTGGAATTGCATGGTATATAGCCTAAAAGAGCAATTTGGGATTTAAAAAGGAGAATGGAGCCAATACTTATAGAGGCATCTGCTTCATATACCTTAATCATTTCATCAATCTGCTGAGGCAGGTAGGTGTTAATGTTTTCATCTATTTTACAGTCAAAAACACTGAAGCTCCAATTATTAAGTGGTGGAGTCAGGATCGTAACTCAGGATTGTTCCACAACATCATTACCTCTTAGATCTTATTTTTCTAGAAAGTGGAAAAGGGGAAGAAAGAA
>NW_012123820.1:6077775-6083062 GCF_000951035.1 Colobus angolensis palliatus | reverse complement strand
GAAGAAGAAGAAGAAGAAGAAGAAGAAGAAGAAGAAGAAGAAGAAGAAGAAGAAGAATTAGTAGTAGTAGTGGAATTGTTCTAGGACCAGAAATCTCCAGAAGGATCAGGAAAGTGTCTGCAAAATTAGTGAAGAAAGACATAAAGTTCACTGGAGGAATATCTGAGAAGGAAACTTCTTCACCCAAAGAGGAAAACAGAGTGACCTAAGGAATGGGTCTTGTAACTAAGTTTCTGCTGCAGAGTCAGGAAAGTGTATGAGCAGATAGGAGAACTGCAGTCTCAGAGGGAACAAAGGAACATTTTTATAAATTAGACCAAAGCTACCATGTATAGTTGAGAGGTCCGTACAGCTGTTCTACATTCCTGCTGAAGGGCCCGAAGAAAATTGGTAGGGATTTTTCACTGGCTTGAGACTGACTGAAGGGAAAGTGTGCTCCCCTTCAACTTCACCTTACTCCTATTACCTTTTTTGGGACCTCCAGTTCTTCAAGCTGGTACTCTTTGAGCATGAAGAAGGGGCACTGAGGAATGAGATTATGTACTCCTGGAGGGCAGGAAGTTGGCCTTCTTATCTGGTATGTTTCTTAATAGCATGGCATATTGGATGAACAAAAATTACTTTTAAAATAAATATGTTGAACAGACAACTAAAGTCTCTTCTAAAAATAAAATTGGCTTCAAGTTCTATAGTTCTACCTCTGTGGTCTCATTGCACAAACATATGTTTTAGATCTTAGGCTATTGAAGACATGTGTCCTGACTTATTATTTATAACCAAGAGAAATGAAAAATGCAACCCAAAAGCTTAAAGACTTTGCCTGAGGACGGTAAATAGAGCACATGCAAGCTGTTCGATGGCCAAGTTGAGGACCCAGAAATAAGCACCAATTATTCAATCAGGCGATGTGGTTCATGACCCCATAGGGGACTCTTTCCTTCCTGCTGTGTAACTCAGAGGATCTGAGACTGTGGACCCAGACTTTGTTAGAACTTATTCTAACAAAGTGTTGTTTGCCTCCTTTTTGTAATTCTGGCTCAAAATCCAGAGGATGTTGAAGCATGAGCAGCCTCCTATCTCTCTCTTTCCAGGAGTAGTTACAACTCTTTTGAAGTTTGTGATGCAGGTTAAACTGTTCTTTTCCTTTGCCCAGGCAAAGAAAAGTACTGTCAGGTGAAATGAGATCACTGTTGAAATTCAGTATTCACATGTGTCCTAGCTCAGAATGCTGAAAACCAAGGTACAAAAGATTCCAATGAAAGGAAGAGCTTGAATCACCTTCTGTTCCAGATGGGGCCTCACAATAGTTACAATTGCTTGTTCTGGACACATTTGCCCATCCTTGCTTACAGAGGGAGCACCATCCATGAAATGTTTGAGATATCCAGGAGGTAGGCAGTAGATGAACAGAATATATTCATTATTACAACTGAGAATGCTTTTATTCTCCCTGTCTCTCCCCCAGAGTTAGTATAAACATATAAAAGACTCCTGAGTTTGAACTCGTGTGTGCCCAGTCTCAACTTTAACCATTTATTTCCCTTTATTTCATAATTTAAAAACTGAAAAAAACTGAAGGTCTGACAATGGTTCTAGATTTTTTTCCTCTTTCAGGACAGTGATAGGGAAAAAAACCCACTAGAATTTGTTTGTGAAATACTGCCATTATAGAAACCTAACTGACCAAAAACCAAAGCTCTGTGTTCTAGTACTAGGTTTTAAGTACTTAGCTTTCCCACACCTTGATTTATTCATCTGTAGAAGGAGGAGTTTAGATTAGATAATTCTTACCTAAGTTACTTCCCCTCTAAGATCTTATGTGTCTGCGGCATCTGGGTGTAACTGCAGAACTTTAGAAGAAAAGTCTGGACCCAAAGGTATGGGTTTTAGATCTGACTTTGTACATTTTGCGGTTTTATTTCATCATTTCTAAGAAATGGAGAATAGTATCTATCATTTGGTGACAAGTGTAATGTGAGATTAGATATTTTCTTGTGTAAGTAATTTGCAAGTAAAATGGTCGATATAAATGGAAAAAGGTTCCCTTCCCCAAAATATTAAAGCATATTAAAAAGCTAGATTAATTAAGCAAATGTGGCATCTATGCAGAAAAATGCAAATAGATTCAAAGAATGAAGTCCAGAGAAGACTTAGGTATATATTGACAGGCAGTTTATTGAAGAAAAATACACATAAGCAATACACTCGTGAAAAGGTAATAAATATTTCTACTAATCTAATAAATACAAATAAAAGCCACAATAAGATAACATTTTCTTCTCATTAAGCAAAAACGAAATATTTGCTATCAAATCTTGGTGAAAGTACAGGGAAATGGGTTCCATGATGCACTGCTGATGAGGATATACACTGGGACAGGCATGTGGAAAGGTAATTTGTCAGGGTTATAGCTTTTAGTGTGTATATCCTAAGATCAGTAATTACTTTTTTCATATCTATACATGTACCTAAGAAGGAGTGAACAAATATATTCATTGCAACAGTATCTATAAGAGCAAAATATTTGAAATGACTCACTTGTAACTCAATAGGAAGGTGGTTAAACAAAAGGTAGCACATTCCAGCCTGACCAACATGATGAAACCACATCTCTACTAAAAATACAGAACTTAGCCAGGCTGTGGTGGCATGGTGCATGTAATCCCAGCTACTTGGGAGGCTGAGGCAGGACAATTGCTTGAACTCAGGAGGTGGAGGTTGCAGTGAGCTGAGGTCGTGCCACTGCACTCCAGCCTGGGTGACAGAGGGAGACTGTCAAAAAAAAAAAAAAAAAAGTAACACATTCATGCTACAGAGTATATACAACAGTTAAAAAGAATGAGGTGGCTATCTGCAATCTGACATGGAATTCCCTCAATACACACTGTAGAGTAAAAAGCTAGTCATAGAATAATTTATATTATTTATGTACAAATACACACTCATGAAACTATGTATTTCTATAGCACATACATGTGCTAAGAAATTCAGAGAAAAGAGTTCTGGAAGGATGTACAATGAACTGGTAATAGTAGTCACCTTTAAGAAGGGGAGCAGTGATTAAGGAGACATAAAGTTTATCCATAGAATTTTTTTTTAGTAAGATTGTGTTCATGTATAATGTAAACATTAAAGAAAGTTTTTGTTTGTTTGTTTTTTAAAGGGAGATAAGACAATAAAGTTGAATATTTCCCATTCAGCCAAACTAAAATCTAACAATTATTTTCCTCCAAGTCACATTATATAAATTTCCATGCATACGCCATGTGCTAGAATACCATCCAACTCACTGGGTCTGAACCCTTCAAGAACTCAGGCTATTACAGGCCTTATCTTTTGATTTACCCAACAATGCAGCCAAGTGGCTATACCATTTGATTTCTAGAGTATTCAGAAACTATTTCTCAGATTCTGAGTAAAGGCAGTTCTGGGATTTAAACTATTATGGAATTATTTCGTTTGATTGAACTTGCAAGCGTAAGGTCACAGAAGATGGTGGCATTTCTCCAGAGATAAATAATTATCCTAATCACTACTGTTACTAGTGTTCTGTTGTGGAGTTGCTGTTTGCCTTTATATATAAAGTGCTCCCTGAGAGAAGACTGGAATTCCAAAGTCCAGCTAGAATTCTTCCTCTGAAATTTTAAAAGACTATCTATTCCATTCAGAAGTTAGTAATTTGAGAAAATACAAATACATGCTTAACAATGGTAATTACTTTTAGAGACAGAAGGCATGCAGAGTGTGAAGGCTGGGGACACACAAAGATAAACTTTGTTCCCTTCAACAACCCTAGAAAGTAGAGAGAGAAGATACTATGATACCCCATTTTGTACATCAGGAAAATAAGACTCATGTCACATTGCAAGATTGTATCAAAACATCTCATGTATCCCATAAATATATACAGTTACTATGTACCTACAAAAATTAAAAAATATAAGACTCAGAAAAGGTGAGAAATTTGTTCAGAGCCACCCAGCCAGTAGCAAGTTCAATTTAGGTTTTTCCTTGGCAGCAAGTCTAAAACTTTTTTCTATTCCATTATGTTCCATCTTGAAATTTGGATATAAAATTTGAAGACACATGTCCAAGTTGACCTACTGTCAGCTGATACTTTACCTAATATCTGTTGAGTGCTTACTAGGCATCTGGCTCCATTCCAGAGTCTTTCATAATATTCCTTTAAATCTTATCAGAACTCTGTGAGTTACAGTATTATAATCTCTGCCTCACAAATGAAGAAATGGAGGCCTAGAAACGAAAACAGTTTACTCATGCCCACTCACCAGGAAGTAGTGGAGTGAAAATACAACTTCTGGCTCAACTAAGTGCTTTTCCTTCTAACATTGGTATTTTAATACTTTCAAGGAAGAGCTCTCATCAGCAGACAATACAAACCTTGAATAAGGTTTACCCCCAGATAGACACATGCCCTTCAGTCTAGGTTAACTGCATGTTGTAGGACACTTGTCAAGCAAATCAATGAAGTTTGGAGTGTTTTTGTATGTGGCTGGGAGCCATCTGGTTGTATTAGAAAAACAAACCATTTCTAAATAATGTCATGTGTGAGCCAACAAGAGGTCTGTTCTTTCACTTCTTCTCAGGGGGCCTCCTAACCTCCTCTACTGGAATGAGTGTTAAGGCTCTCCTTATACTGACCCAGAGTAATTTGTTTTAGTAATGTCTGAGCACTCTGAGGTAATGGTCTTAATGACCTCCACCAATGCTTTTAAGGGAGTAAGAACATTCTAATATTTTTTCTTTTTTTTCTACGTTTAAAAATAATTAGAAAATTGACTATCTAACAGTGAATTAGGATGCATGTCACCATAAACCTCGGGAAAGGGAATTTGAAAGAAAATATTTAGTTACAGGGCAAATTTGAAAATGGCAGACATCTTAGAGAAAAAAAGAGCAAGAAAGAGAATAAGAATAGACTACTTTCCTAGACTGCTGACTTGTATGAATCATGACAACATTGTTTATGGGTGTTTCCGTATACCAGGCATTTTATAGGAAATAACTAACTCCATCCTCATAAAAACCCAGTGAAGTAGGTTTGTCTTATTAGTTCCATGTTATAGATGAAGAAGCTGAAGCTAGAAAGTGGCAAGGCTGGAATTCAAACCCAAATCTATCTCTGCCTTTAAAAGTTAGTTCTTCTTTTCACACCAGCTCCCACGCTGAGGGCAGAGCATGGAATCCACACTAGTGGGTTCCTGAGTATTGTTGAAAAAGGAGTTCAGGGTAAAACTTTGGGAGAGTTTCTCATTCTTCCAGAATG
>NW_012123820.1:6077366-6077725 GCF_000951035.1 Colobus angolensis palliatus | reverse complement strand
ATTCATTCTCCTGAAATTTATAGTTTTTGCTTCTCATCATGTCCGAAGTATTTATCCATGTTACTGTGTGTAGCTGTATTTCTTTCATTTTCATTGCTAAATAATATTCCATTGTTTGAATATATCACTATTTATTTAGATATTCTACCATTGATGGATATTCTCCACTTTTTCTGTGACATATAATGCTGCTAATCCTACATGTCTTATTATGTATATGTCAAAAGTTTTTCTTGTAAATATAGCTATATTTACTAAAATTGAATTTTCTTTCCTAACAATTTTATTTCAAGGATTATCCCTGTAAAAAACTCTTGAGGCTGGACACAATGTCTCATGCCTGTAATCCCAGCACTTTG
>NW_012123820.1:6076849-6077316 GCF_000951035.1 Colobus angolensis palliatus | reverse complement strand
ATGGTCAAAAGGAAGAGATGCATTCCAAAGCTGACAAGCAGCCCTTCACTTGGCCCACTTGGAGAGAGGGTATTGGTCTCTGGGGGTACTTTAAACATTTATAAAATGTAATTTCTTCTCTTTTGAATATAAGCCATTTTGTAATCCCAGCACTTTGGAAGGCCGAGGCGGGCAGATCATGAGATCAGGAGATCGAGACCATCCTAGCTAACAGGGTGAAACCTGGTCTCTACTAAAAATATAAAAAATGAGCCAGGCTTCGTGACGGGTACCTGCAGTCCCAGCTACTCGGGAGGCTGAAGCAGGAAAATGGTGTGAATCCGGGAGGCGGAGCTTGCAGTGAGTTGAGATGTGCCAGCCTGGGCCACTGAGTGAGACGCCATCTCAAAAAATAAATAAATAAATAAATAAATAAGCCATTTTAACTGGGTAAGATGATATTTCATTATAGTTTTAGTTTTGATTTT
>NW_012123820.1:6074622-6076799 GCF_000951035.1 Colobus angolensis palliatus | reverse complement strand
CTAAAATTGAATTTTCTTTCCTAACAATTTTATTTCAAGGATTATCCCTGTAAAAAACTCTTGAGGCTGGACACAATGTCTCATGCCTGTAATCCCAGCACTTTGCAAGGCTGAGGCGGGTGGATCACCTGAGGTCAAATGTTTGAGCCCAGCCTGACCAACATGGTGAAACCCTGTCTCTGCTAAAAATACAAAATTAGCTGGGTTTGGTGGTGCATGCCTAATCCCAAGTACTTGGGAGGCTGAGGCAGGAGAATAGCTTGAACCTGGGAGGCGGAGGTTGCAGTGAGCCAAGATCAAGCCACTGCACTCCTGCCTGAGCAACAAGAATGAACCTCCTTCTCAAACAAAAACAAAAACAAAAACAAAGACAAAACAAAACAACAACAAAAAAAAACTCTTGACATGTACATAGTGAGATGTAAAATGTCATAACACCTAGTTCTCCTAACTGGCTGTGTCAATTTACAATTTAATTTTATTTTATTTTGTAGAGACAGAATCTTGCCGTGTTACCCAGTCTGGTCTCACACTCCTGGTCTCAAGCAATCCTCCTGCTTTGGCTGCTGAAAGCACTGGGATTACGGGCATGAGCCATAGTGCCTGGCCTACACTTTAATGGTTTTATTTTTTAATATCATCTCCAATACTTGGTATTGTTAGACTTTTCATCTTTTGCTACTCTGAAGGACTGAAAGAGCACCTCATGATTTTAAAATACATATCTTTGATTATTAGTCAGGATGAGTGGCTTCTCATTTGTTCATAAGCCATTTTTTTTCTTGTGCTATCATTTGTCATTGTTCATATTTATGTTTCTTTTGATTTATGAGTGTTCTTTATATATTCAGGCTATAATTTTTTTTATCTATGTATGCATTGCAAGTAACTTCTCCTATCTGTAATTGTTTTTGTATCTTGACTTTAGCATTAGCAATGCCAAGTACACAAAATTAATCACTATTTTATAAGTTTTGGTGCTATCATTTTTACTTTTCAAGAACATTACAATGGAATTTGTATGAAGACTACTGTGATTTAAAATTATCAATGTCACTGGTACTTATAGGGAAGCTTCCATAGAGGTCTCCATTTTAGATACATTTGAACTTCCATGTAATTTTCCTTTAGGACAAAATAATCATGTAATCAGCTCAAGAGAAGTTTTTACATGTGAATTATTTGGATATAATTTTATGTGACTTTTTTCTCTTGTTTCAGAAGATGAGAGGAATTTGTTTTTAACAAGGCATTTAAATATTAGTATATTTTAAAACAAATGTAACCAGCTAAAAACTGGAGTGTGCTTGTTGGGATGAGTTCCCTTCAAAGCAAAGATAAAAATTAAAGTTGTCCTCTAATTTACAAGGACTGTTCCTCACAGCTTGGTTCTTGGTCATCTAGTGCTAACTACCATCTATCCTGTGTGGATAACTTAGCCTTTCCCTAGTGTAAAATTGAGAGGCAATATAGCATAGTGGCTAAGGCTTTGTAGTAGGAAAGCTCCATCACTTTCCACAGGTTCTTTTTGATCAAATTACTTAAAATACTTAAACCCCAGTTCTGAATCTGAAAATATGACAAATGCTGCCTTTGTCATGAGCCTTTCTTGGTGGTTAAATTAGACAACATCTGTATTGTACCTGCACATTCAATTAACAGTAGTTACTATTACATGGTTGTAATGAAACCTTCATCCAGTTGAAAACATACTTTAAAAATGCTTTAGCTTCTCAAAGGAAACATGCTTCTTTTTATTCTCTTTAGAGGCACTTGTTGAAAACTAAGAATTTCTCTAAAAAAGGTACAGTTCTGTGAAAGGAAATGAAAATTAACTTTTTCTTTCTTAATCTTCAAATGGAACTGTTGGTTTTGTTAGGCAACTCAGCTACACAAGAACACAGTGTGTTAGGCTGCACCTCAAAGGCCAACAAAACCTGAAAATATGACCCATTCATATTGGGATGATAGAGACCTAGCCCATGTTGCTCCTGGCAGAACATTTTGTTTGGCCACAATGTTTTTCAAAGCTACAGAACACTCTAGTTGTTCCGTTGTATACAATGTACTTATTATTTGGCTTTACCCTGCTCTATATTAAAGCTTATTTGTCTGTCCCATGGATGCCTCTAATACACACACACACAAACACACCCATTGCACACACTAATGCTTAA
>NW_012123820.1:6068085-6070027 GCF_000951035.1 Colobus angolensis palliatus | reverse complement strand
TCATGTAATCAGCTCAAGAGAAGTTTTTACATGTGAATTATTTGGATATAATTTTATGTGACTTTTTTCTCTTGTTTCAGAAGATGAGAGGAATTTGTTTTTAACAAGGCATTTAAATATTAGTATATTTTAAAACAAATGTAACCAGCTAAAAACTGGAGTGTGCTTGTTGGGATGAGTTCCCTTCAAAGCAAAGATAAAAATTAAAGTTGTCCTCTAATTTACAAGGACTGTTCCTCACAGCTTGGTTCTTGGTCATCTAGTGCTAACTACCATCTATCCTGTGTGGATAACTTAGCCTTTCCCTAGTGTAAAATTGAGAGGCAATATAGCATAGTGGCTAAGGCTTTGTAGTAGGAAAGCTCCATCACTTTCCACAGGTTCTTTTTGATCAAATTACTTAAAATACTTAAACCCCAGTTCTGAATCTGAAAATATGACAAATGCTGCCTTTGTCATGAGCCTTTCTTGGTGGTTAAATTAGACAACATCTGTATTGTACCTGCACATTCAATTAACAGTAGTTACTATTACATGGTTGTAATGAAACCTTCATCCAGTTGAAAACATACTTTAAAAATGCTTTAGCTTCTCAAAGGAAACATGCTTCTTTTTATTCTCTTTAGAGGCACTTGTTGAAAACTAAGAATTTCTCTAAAAAAGGTACAGTTCTGTGAAAGGAAATGAAAATTAACTTTTTCTTTCTTAATCTTCAAATGGAACTGTTGGTTTTGTTAGGCAACTCAGCTACACAAGAACACAGTGTGTTAGGCTGCACCTCAAAGGCCAACAAAACCTGAAAATATGACCCATTCATATTGGGATGATAGAGACCTAGCCCATGTTGCTCCTGGCAGAACATTTTGTTTGGCCACAATGTTTTTCAAAGCTACAGAACACTCTAGTTGTTCCGTTGTATACAATGTACTTATTATTTGGCTTTACCCTGCTCTATATTAAAGCTTATTTGTCTGTCCCATGGATGCCTCTAATACACACACACACAAACACACCCATTGCACACACTAATGCTTAAATTGAACTAATGACTTATACACAGAAAGCAACTCTTGGTAACATAATTAAGAGAGACTGGTTTAGATTTCCTTTGCCAATTGTGATCTACTGGTTTCTCCCAGAGACACATAATTTGTTTAGAATTTCGTAAATATATGTCTGGTTTTTCTAACAGGGATTGAGACTCTCTTAATGTTAGAAAGTTTCAGTCTTAAATCGTCTATCTTAAACTAACAAATAAACCTAAAAATGCTTTGGTGAAATACACATCTGAAAAGACTACAAATGGGTAAAGAGAATCAGAAGCCTTAGCTTGGAATCCTTGGGATTCTGTATAATTTACTAGCTGTGGGACCTGAAATGAGTCACTTAATCCCTCTGAGCCTCAGTTTACCTCATTTATAAAGTGAGGATGCTAAAAGAAGTATAAATACAGAGAGTGAAGACTTGGGCTGCTGGTTATTTGATCAAAGTGAACTCAGGAAAGTGCCCTAAGAAAACTATATAGCTTGCACTTTTCCAGAATATATCTCTGAGTTTGCACATGAAAATCTCTATCATTTTAAAAGACTTCTCACTCATTATCCTCAGAAGGATAACAAGGGGTCTTGGCAGAACCCCGCTGATATCACAAGTCTCGCAGGCACCGAGGCAGTACATAAAGGTATCTGGTTCTGAAGGTCATCTCACAGGTCACCTAGGCCCAGTAAATCAGGAAACAGAAGCTGCTCCTTGACCTCTCTTTCCCTACTCTGGGCCCGTCTGTAAACTAGTGACTTGAGAGAAGTAGGAGGTCTGCTTGTTGCCAGGGGTTCTGTTGCTTCCTCCTAACAGAGAAAGCTCTTTCTGCTATTTTCAAAGGCAGCTGCTTCTGGCAGGAGCCAGGTAGGACAGGGCTGCCTTTGGCTCACTAACATCAAAATCA
>NW_012123820.1:6065461-6066890 GCF_000951035.1 Colobus angolensis palliatus | reverse complement strand
CCTCTCCATCAACCCCAGTAATGAGAGGTTGAATTTTTTTACACCTTAGAAGGCAGGAGGCTTGCAGGGCAGGAAAAATTTTTCCTGTACCCTCATAGGTTTAGTACTTGGTGCCCTCCCAATGAAACTGACAAAAAACGAATTGGCAAGAGACAAGACAAATTTTATGCGTGAATGTACACAGAAGTTTGTAGCAAAATGTGACTCAAGGAAGTGGTTAAAATTGAGGACTTATGTACAATCTTTAGTAGGGGAAGGGGAGTGGGAGAAAGGGCATTTACAGGAAAGCGAATGACTTTTAGGAAAGGTAAACTGGCCCTTAAGAGAATGCATGGGAGACAAAGGTCGTTTTCTGGCCATGTTTGTTTAGAGAAATTCTTATTCTGGTGCCAACTTCTCCTCTCCAGCCACAGGAGTCAATCTTCCCTGGTTAACTCTCAAAGAGGGGATTTAGAATCATTGAATTCTTTGGGGAGGCTCTGCTTTTAAAAAGACAGCTAAGGAGAGCTCAAGAAAAAAAATCTCTTCACAATGGTATATTCAGCATTTTTTCACACTCAAATTTGGATTAAATTTGAAGGAAGTAAAGAAATGAGATACTTCTCTTACACCCAAATTTATGGTGTAAGAGGTTTGTATAGGCTACAAATGCACAGGACCCTGGGAGCTGAAATACATAAAATAGACTCAGTGGGTGACAATTTAGTGCAGGTTTTTTCATCAGGGTAGACTCACATTGAAACTCATTCCCTGAAAATGGGACAGATGAGCGGAAGATTTTGAAAAGGTTAAAAAAGAGCAAGAGATGGAGACTCACTGGTAATGGTTGAAACATTGAACCATTTTTATGGGACTCTGGTATATGACTTTTTCTATTTATCTATACTCCAACTTTCTCCACAAGTCTCTTTATCCTTCAAAACCAAATAATCATTAGCACCTGGAGAAAAAAAGTACTTATCAATGCATAAGAATTCCTGTGTGTGTACCTGTTCTCTCTTCCAATCTTCAGAGGACGGTGTGCATAAAATTCTTCTTTTAAAAAATACCTTCCATAACTGGGTGATACCATAAGGCAAATTATTATTTTTGCAGTTTTCATTCTCTTTTTAATTTTTAAAAACTTTTATGTTTTTTAGAGACAAGGTCTCACACTATCACCTAGACTAAAGTGCAGTGGTATCATCATAGCTCACTTACTACGTCTTGAACTCTTGGGCTCAAGCAACCTTCCTGCTTCAGCCTCCCCAATAGTACTACAGGTGTGTGCCAGGCTAATTTTATTTTCGTAGAGATGAGGTCTCTTTATACTGCTCAGGCTGGTCTTGAACTCCTGGCCTCAAGTGATCCTCTTGCCTAGGCCTCCCAAACTGCTGGAATTACAGGCATGAGTGACTATACTCAGCCTCATCCTTTTTTTTTTTTTTTT
>NW_012123820.1:6063833-6064781 GCF_000951035.1 Colobus angolensis palliatus | reverse complement strand
TTGGTAAATGTAATTTTCTATGCCTAATTCCCTAATAATATGGCTGCTTATCAGGGCCATTGGCTGTTAGCAGATTCTAGGAACACCAATTTTGGAAAGTTTAGCAGTCAAGTATCTTAGAAAAGATGCTCCTTCCCTGAGGGTGACCAGAAACTTCTGATTTTCTTAAATTTGGAAACAGCCTGAATAATGAGAGACAGGACTAGCTGGATTTCCTAGGCCAACTAAGAATCCCTGAGCCTAGCTGCGAAGGTGACAGCATCCACCTTTAAACATGGGACTTACAATTTAGCTCACACCCAGCCAATCAGATAGTAAAGAGAGCTCACTAAAATGTGAATTAAGCTAAAACAGGTGGTAAGAAATAGCCAATCATCTATTGCCTGAGAGCACAGGGGGAGGGACAATAATTGGGATATGAATCCAGGCATTCTTGCCAGCAGGGGCAACACACTTTGGGTCCCCTCCCATTTTATGGGAGCACTGTTTTCACTGTATTAAATCTTGCAACTGCACACTTTTCTGGTCTGTGTTTGTTATGGCTTGAGCTGAGCTTTTGCTCACCGTCCAGCACTGCTATTTGCCGCCATCGCAGACCCACCGCTGACTTCCACCCCTCTAGATCCAGCCTGGTGTCCACTGTGCTTCTAATCCAGCTAGGCACCCATTGCCTCTCCTGATCAGGCTAAAGGCTTGCCATTGTTCCTGCACAGCTGAGTGCCTGGGTTCATCCTAATCGAGCTGAACACTAGTCGCTGGGTTCCACGGTTCTCTTCTGTGACCCATGGCTTCTAATAGAGCTATAACACTCTCTGCATGGCCCAAGATTCCATTCCTTGGAATGTGTGAGTCCAAGAACCCCAGGTCAAAGAACAAGAGGCTTGCTGCCATCTTGGAAGTGGCCCGCCACCATCTTGAGAGCTCTAAGAAAAAGGACCCCCCCACCCC
>NW_012123820.1:6046012-6063058 GCF_000951035.1 Colobus angolensis palliatus | reverse complement strand
CTGCCATCTTGGAAGTGGCCCGCCACCATCTTGAGAGCTCTAAGAAAAAGGACCCCCCCACCCCACCCTGTAAAAATAGGAAATAAAAGTGACTACGAAATAATTCTGTTTTGGCTACTATTACTTCTTAACAAATTACCCTAAAACTTAGTGACTTAAAACAACCATTTTATTTTGCTAATAATTCTTTGGGGCCAGGAATTTGGGAAGAGCTTGGCTGGGTGTTTCAGGCATGAGATGTCTCAAGCAGTTGGAGTCAGATGTCACAGGGCTGCTGTCCTCTGAAGATTAGACTGGTCTAGACATTCAAGACAACTCTCCCACAAGGCTGGCTGTTGGTGTTGACTGTTTGCTGGGAATGACACTGGGCTGTCAAGTGCAGTACCCACTTAATGGCCTTTCCATGGAGTTTGGCTTCCTAACATCGTGGTGACATCAGGGTAGTTGAACTTCTTACACAACAGCTCTGGACTCCAAGTGTAAACATTCTAGCAAACAAGGCAAAAACTACATTATCTATTATGACCCAGTCTCTGAAGTCACACAGCATCACTTCTGCTGTATTCCACTAGTAGGAGTAGCCACATGCTTTTCCCAGATTCAAACTGAGGAGAATTAGACTCCTTTCAAGATAGGGGAGTGGTGAGATCACATAATAAGAACAGGAAAGATGGAGATATTGTTGCAACCATTTTGGAAAATGCAGTATCTTCCTTTATGTGGAGGTAACAGCCAGAGTCAACTATGTGAGTAAATGAAAATCCAATGTAGAATGGGGTTATCAATGTCCTTTCAAAAGAAGCAGTTCCACAATCTTCTGCCATTGCCACCATCTCCTACCATATCATTCATCATTGCATCAAAGGAAACGCACCTGAGGAGATGTGGCTTGAATTTCTATGACTGTTAGTAGAAAGAGTGCATAGAGGTCTGAAGGTATATAATAGGTTTCCTCCTTGGGATTTAAGTTCACAGTATTACATGGAAATAGAATAATCTTGTTTTAGTTAAAAAGATTGATGGAATCTAATCATACCTGGGCCTGGACACTGGTTTGGCCTACTGAGGACCATGGCAGTATTAGATCTTTAGCCTATGGAAACCTACACAGTGGAGATGTGCCACCCTATTTGTATCTTTCTCCAGCCACTCTGTTACCAAGCCCACACAATACCAAATGTTCAGATTGGGCTGAATTAATTATGTATCAAGAAAATAGTTTAGATTTGATGCTATAAAGATTTCTGCTGGGTTTGTTTCATACTACAAAGGGGTATAGAATGCCCTCACTAGTTTATCCACTGAAAAGCTTCAGGCATCATTGATTAGGAAGTAGATTCTATGGCTATGGTACATTAAATGGCAAAACATGTGCATGTGTGTGTATGTGACTATGTAGTGCCTTTTCTTCTGGTGAAATTTTAGAATTTCCTTTTATTATATTCTAACTTCTGAGTTACAGGGGTCAACACTGTTTAGTATTAGAAATTTATTTTTTTTCTAAATGAAAATATAATACCAAGCCACACTGAGCAGACTGTTTATATTTCTGCATAACTGAAGAGTTCAACTTTACTTAATGGGATTTTTGGACTCAGCATAGTGGGAAAAACAGGATACCATATCTTGCAGAACCACGTGGCAGTCTTGCAAAATAAACTCCCGATAAAGCTGTAATCCCTTTGTTGGCTTAACTGTGATTAGATTTGAGACACTGGAAAACCCCACAAAGGCTTTGCATGTAAAATGGATGATACCTTTATTATGCACATATTCTCAGGGGGACTGCGGGGAGAGATAGCATTTTTTTTTTGCTAAATGCATAATTTCAGCAATGCTTTAAATTTGAATCATATGTACCTCAAATTCTGAGATTTGAAATCCTGGTCTTACCCTCACTCCTCTGAGCATCAGATGCATGTGATTTACATGGCAATTAGGTAGGAGGTAATATACTTTCCAGGTCAACAGGAATTATGGGGCAGAGGATGAACTCTCATTATTTGATTATGGGTTTAAATTCATCTTGACTCAATATCATGTCCAAGAAGAAAACAGCAGGCCAAGAAGTCATCCTCGGCCTACTGTGTCTACCTATTGATAGAAGGATGGGCGGGCTTTGATTAGTCCTGGTAGCTTTGACTCAAATCTGTGAGGTTTTATATTGCTAGAAAGTGCAGGCCGGGCACGGTGGCTCCTTCCTGTAATCCCAGCACTTTGAGAGGCCGAGGCAGGTGGATCACGAGGTCAGGAGCTCAAGATCATCCTGGCTAACACAGTGAAATCCTGTCTCCACTACAAATACAAAAAAAATAGCTGGGCACAATGGCGGGCACCTATAGTACCACATAACTCGGGAGGCTGAGGGAGCAGAATGGCATGAACACTGAAGGTGGAGCTTGCAGTGAGCTGAGATCCGGCCACTGCACTCCAGCCTGGGCGACAGAGCAAGACTCCGTCTCAAAATAAAAAAACAAAAAGAAAGTGCAGCATTGTGGGTATGCTAGAGGAAACTTCTGTCCTAAAGCCCCAGTCTTCATTTAAAGAAGTGACTTGTAGAGCCACAGGAGACCCCCAGATGGCCAAGACCATATTCACTGACAACCTGTGTAATCCTTACTGTGTCCCAAAGAATCCTGATTTTCAGGTAGAGAGTCTGGGCCTCAGAATGTAACTGCCCAAGGGGTTCACCTTGCCCGCTGACTAGCCAGAGCCATTTCAAGACAGGGGAATTGCAATAGAGAAAGAGTAATTCATGCAGAGCTAGCTGTGCGTGAGACCAGGAGTCTTACTATTACTCAAATCAGATTACCCAAGCAATCAGGGAGCAGAGTTTTTAAGGACAATTTGGTGGGTGGGGGGAAGCCAGTGAGCCAGGAGTGCTGACTGGTCAGGGATGAAATCATAAGGAGTCGCAGCTGTCTTCTTGTGCTGAGTCATTTGCTGGGTGGGGCCACAAGATCAGGTGATCCGGTTTATTGCTCTGGGTGGTGCCAGCTGATCCATTAAGTGCAGGCTCTGCAAAACATCTCAAGCCCTGATCTTCGGTGCATTTTAGGGAGGGTCAGAATCTTGTAGCCTCCAGTGGCATGACTCCTAAATCATAATTTCTAATCTTGTGGCTATCATTAGTCCTACAAAGGCAATCTAATCCCCAGGCAAGGAGGAGGTCTGCTTTGGGAAAGGATTGTTACCGTTTTTGTTTTAAACTATAAAACATAAACTAAATTTATTCCAAAGTTAGTTCAGCCTACACCCAGGAATGAACAAGGACAGCTTGGAGGTTAGAAGCAGGATGGAACTGATTAAGTTAGATCTCTTTCACTGTCTTAGTCATAATTTTGCAAAGGTGGTTTCAAGAAGCAGGTTTGAGAGCATTGGGCCTCATATTGTTGTCTAGGACCAGGAAAGTTGGGGAGAGTTTCAAAATTCTGAGGTCAAGACTGTATCTAGCCTAATTAAATCCAAAATGCTGGGGATGAGGGTCCAGGCTTCAGCAGTTTTTAAAGCTTTTAAGGGATTCCATTACATAAGTCAAGTTGAGAACCACCGTTCCCAATTTCTACGTACAACGTTAGTGAACCAGCACTATAAATATCCTAACCTGTGGAATATGACACTTCGCTGGAGGAGTTTGGGAATTTAGGATAGGACTGATCTTCATTGTAGATGCAACACAGATGGAAGCAGTTGAACTCATAAACTCGATCAGTAGCTGTCAGGTTAAAGGCATTAAAAAATATTTTGTATAAAAGCCAGCCCCCTATAGCGGAGTTTTGCCATTCTTTCTCTCTCCCCTTTTCTTTGTGGTTTCTATATCCTTTCATTCACCATCCCAACCCCAGAGTGCTAGCTGTCTATCATCCTATTTTTAATTAAAAAAAAAAAAAATTCGGGTTATGCTGCCTGTTGCTTGCTCCCACTAATAAGGCAGTCAGCAGCTGTGTTCACAAATATCTGGAAAACAGATCTGTTCCAATAATCTGGAAAATTATGCTGTAGACCACAAAGATTTGCTGCAGTGGGGCCATTGAGTGAGGGTGATAAAGTCTGTTGTATTTCCTTTTTGAAACTGGATGAAGCTGTGTGGATAAGGGAGCAAGAATTCTGTAGGAAGTGATATACATAGTTTTGTTGCTACTTATCTCCTCACTTAAAGATAAGGAAGATGGAAAACAAGAGTCTTTAGAATGGAAAGCTCTTCAGTGTCCTTTCAGACTAGTTGTCTTGAGGCTGGCACCTGATAAGCTCATTGCTGGACAGAATGTGTGTGGGGTACAATCTTACGGTGCCTTCACATTAGGTGCTGGAGCACTTAAAACTTCTTTCATCCATTATTTTCACATCCATTTCACTGGAGGAAATCATCTTTCAAACTTGTAGAGGAAAAATGTAAACAGCCCAATATCCAAAAAGTTTATTTACCATGCAGGTTGAAAATCCTGTTAAGTAAGCTAAACAAAAATTTCACATGGAAGTATTTGCTAAAATTCCTGCCTCTCTTCTGAAACCTGGATAATATAGTCTACTTTGCTCTTAAGTGTCTCAGTGATGATGATAAAACCATGAAAATGGTGATTCTGCTCTTGGAAAACACGCACACAGCTGTTTTTGTATACAAAACAACCCATAGCAGTGTTTTGGGAAACAGTATCTTGAGTTATGCTTAGCTTTATGTGTGCTGCCCTAATTAAATATGAAGTTGTTTGTGTCATAGTTCACTTCGTGCCGCTGTAATAGAATACCTGAGACTGGGTAATTTATAAAGAATAAAAATTTAGGCTGGGCGCGATGGCTCACGCCTGTAATCCCAGCACTTTGGGAGGCTGAGGCGGGCGGATCATGAGGTCAGGAGATCCAGACCATCCTGGCTAACACGGTGAAATCCCGTCTCTACTAAAAATACAAAAAATTAGCCAGGCGTGGTGGCGGGCGCCTGTAGTCCCAGCTACTCAGGAGGCTGAGGCAGGAGAATGGCGTGAACCCGGGAGGCGGAGCTTGCAGTGAGCCGAGATAGCGCCACCGCACTCCAGCCTGGGCGACAGAGTGAGACTTCGTCCAAAAAAAATAAAAAAATAAAAAAATAAAGAATAAAGATTTATTTCTCATAGTTCTGGAGGCTGGGAAGTCCAAGGTCTTGGGGCCCACATCTGGCAAGGGACTTCTTGTTGCATCATCACATGGAGGAAAGCAGACAGCAAGAGAGCACAAGTTTGGGGGACGGTGGAAGGGGACTGAATTCATCCTAACCACGTTAATCCCCGCATCAGGGCAGAGCAGAACCTGCACGACCCAGTTACCTCTTAAAGATCTCACCTTTTAACACTGTTGCGTTGGGGGTTAAGTTCCCAACATATGAATTCAAGGGGCACATTCAACCCATAGCAGTGTTTTGGGAAACAGTATCTTGAGTTATGCTTAGCTTTATAGTTATTTGCTCAAAATGTTTTTTGTCACTGTTGTTTAGAAATTTTTTTCTGCTCTGAATATCCATTCAGTTGATGAAAGTGGATTGATATGTATATCACAAGTACACATTTTATAAACTGAAGAAATATATGTTCATTAGAGAAAAAGAAACACAAAGCATTTTTGTTTTAAATTTCATAGGGAAGATTAAAGCAAGCACAGTTCGAGACTCTTACTGTCTTTTGCCACTTTAACATCCTCTAGTGTGTCTGAGGCAATATAGGATAGTGGAATAAATAGCTAGCTATCAACTTGCCAGAGTTCAGATCCCAGCTCCATCACCACTGGCAAACTGGCTTTGAGCAGGTTATTCAGCTTTTCCAAAGCTCGATGTCCACACCTATAAATGCAAAATTTAAAATACTGTTTACCTCATAGGGTAGATGTGAAGATTAAGCCAGATCATAAAGGCAAAGTAAGTATTAAAATATTTCAAAGATCTCACTTCAGTTTAATATAGCAGTTATTTTTTACTTTTAGAAGGAATGTTTATCTTGATTATAGAAACCAGTTCAACAAAGTTGGTTGAACTTAGACCTTTCTTGAGACATATAATGCATAAAATTCATAACTACTTTTGAAAATTAGAACGTACTTTTTATTTCTTTATGAGAACTTATAAAAATACAGTGTTCTTCCTTAAGAAATGTTGAACCTTATCAAATGAGATATAATCCAGTTAATGAACTTGAGATTTTTTCCATTCTGCTGTAGATCTTAGATCCTGGAATCTTGATGCTAACTAGAATTTTAAAGAACATATCCTCTGTCAGGCCTCTGAGCCCAAGCTAAGCCATCATATCCCCTGTGACCTGCACGTGTACATCCAGATGGCCTGAAGCAACTGAAGATTCACAAAACAAGTGAAAAGAGCCTTAACTGATGACATTCCACCATTGTGATATTCCTGCCCCACCCTAACTAATCAATTGACTTTGTGACAATACACCCTCTCCACCCTTAAGAAGGTACTTTGTAATATTATCCCCCTGCCCTTAAGAAGGTCCTTTGTAATATTCTCCCCACCCTTGAGAATGTACTTTGTAAGAAGATATACCTCCTGCCTGCAAAAATTTGCTCCTAACTCCACCACCTATCCCAAACCTATAAGAACTAATGATAATCCCACCACACTTTGCTGACTCTCTTTTCAGACTCAGCCCGCCTGCACCCATGTGATTAAAAAGCTTTATTGCTCACACAAAGCCTGTTTGGTGATCTCTTCACACGGATGCATGACATCTTCGAGTGTAGCTGTGGAGGGAGTAATATATTCAAGCTTTCAAAAGGAGGGAGTCCCATGAAGACACTATCTCTCTTCTCTCTTTTTCTGTGTCTCTTTCTTTTTCTCCCTTTCTTTTTCCCTCCCACTCCTTCTCTCTCTTATTATTTTCTCTGACAATTCCACTCTTTCTCAGTAAGAAACAGATTCTGTCGTTCTCCTCCCTGTCACGTTCCCTTTCTGCATCTGTAAACCCCAAATATCAGAGACAGATCTCAGTCAATTTAGGAAGTTTATTTTGCCAAGGTTAAGGACTCGCCTATGACACAGCCTCGGGAAGTGCTGACGGCATGTGCCCAAGGTAGTCGGGGCACAGCTGGGTTTTATACATTTTTAGGGAGACAGAGGACATCAATCAATATATGTAAGATATACATTGGTTCATTTCAGCAAGGCAGGACAATTAGAAGCAGGGAGGGGGTTTCCAGGTCTTAAATAGACAAGAGACAAACGATTGCATTCTTTTGAGTTTCTGATTAGTATTTCCAAAGGAAGCAATTCGATGTGCATTTATCTTGGTGAGCAGAGGGATAACTTTGAGCCTGTCTGTCCTTTGTCTGCAAGGAATTGCCTTGTGGAGAAATTGTGAAGGAGGTATGTAGTTTTATTTTTTATTTTTTATTTTTTTTCTTAGTAGCTATCTTTTTTAGAAATAGAATGAGAGGCAAGCTTGCCCAAAGCAATTCCTAGCTTGACTTTTCACTTTGGCTTGGTGAATTTGGTGTCCCTAGATTTATTTTCCCTTCACACATCCTTCACACTTTAGGTGCCTCAGTCCTGGACCGAATGCTGATGAAGACTCTAACTCAGGTACTGCATCAGGGCAGAAAGGTGTGATGCCTTTCCTTACCCATCATAAGGGTCACAACCAATATTCTTATAGCAAAAGACAGTTTAAGAAGCAAAAAGCATAATACAAAATCTTATGTCACATGGGAACTTTCAGAAATGAAGACCCAAAGACCCAGGGAAAAGTGTCCATTTTTACACTTAAGTTTGATGAAGAAAGGACAGCTGTGCAGAAACATGCTTAGGCAAAAAGGTATGATCTAATGATAATAGACTGAGGGGAAAACCTAGCAAGGGCTGTCTGCTCAGATTCTTTCTGGCCTCTCTCTGTAGCATTCCTTTCCCTGGGGCAGGACCCTCTGGAGTGAGGGTCTTGCAGGGTGGAGAGAGAGACAGCATGACCTTTCTAGTTTTCATAGCTTGCTTTGGGCAAGTGGAGTTCTAGTTTTTATGATCTGCCTTGGGGAAGAGGAATTCTGGTTTCTCTGACTCCCTTCAGGGAAGAAAGAGAAGTGGAAGACAGGAGGGCGGGGGAAGGTCATAGAGACCTTGCTTCTGAAGTCCTCCCAATCTCCTTCAGTTCAAAGTACTTAGCATGCCAAGGCACCATACTTTGCAGTATCATGTTCTGAGCCCCCAAGTTGCTTATCGTAGATGAGGAGGGTTTGAATTCCAGCCAATGAGAGAAAGTAAAAGTGTTGACTTCACTTTATTTTGGTCTACTTATCACTTAGCATTCTGGTTTATTTTCTTGCTGATTTTCCCAGGAAGCAAGCCACACCTTGCTAGAATGAGCAGTCATTTTTCGGGTGGAAAACACTATCTAATCTTATAAGGAGAAAGGGTATTCCTTTTGAAACCAAAACTTTGACCCCTTCTCTTATGGAAACATGACCTTAGTAACCTTAATAACAGGACCTACTGGCTGTGAATGGCTCTCTTTGCCATTCTGGAGAGTCAGAATCAGCTCTAGGAGGTCAGAGGGCAGAGATTTATCTGCTTTGTTCACTTGCTGTATCCCTGGCATATAGAAGAGGAATAAGCACAAAGCAAAAGCTAAATATATATTGGTTGAAATAATAAATTTGTTTATCCTCCAAAGCATCCATCCTGTCCTGCACCCATGAGAAGAAGGAAATTTTAAATTCATCCTGCAATACATGTGCACACATATACACACATACATACTGTTTGGAGCTTTCTTTGCAGGGGTAGAAGGCCAGATGCTTTTAGGTCCAGGCTGTTTTTGGTTCCAAGAGACTACTGGTGAACTGTAGAAGAGTACATCATTTGCTTCATGGCTGAAGGTGAGTATATCCAAGGGAGAAATTGGGGAGGGGAAATCTTGGGGTGAGATGATAGACTATCTAAATATGTTATCTATCTTAAGGCGCTTGGCAGAAAGGGTGAGTCAGAGTATAGAGCCATTGGGATGGAGCGAGTCAGAGATAAAATAAGAAAGAATGTTCCAAGTATAACATGAAAGAGTCAGATTTTGGAATCTCCCAGACAGGGAGCAGCCGTGACTTTTAGAGGGTGCTCATGACCTCAGTGGGTACGGAGATAGTAAAGACATATATAACCATGTGGTTATATATGTATATATACACACACATATATACATACATGTATATATGTAAACATATGTATGTGTATGTATCCACACATATATGACCACACCAACTTGCTGTCTTTACTCTCTTCTTACCCACTGAGGCCATGAGTACCCTGTAAAAGGGGATAGACTACAAAATCTACCAGTCCACAAGATAAGAAATTTGTAATTATTTCTTAAGGTTTGAGTCAATTTGAAAAGTGGTTTGTGTCAAGCAATGAACAAGCCAAATAAGATGTAATATAAATCAGGATCCAAAGAGGAAATCTCAGTTCATGCCAGGTGTCCAATAGAAATAATTTAACGCAGGGCACTAGGTACAAAAAGACTGGAAGAGCTAAGAAGCCAAACAGAGCTTCTTAAAGATTAGCAGCTTAAAGATTAGTAACAGCAGGAAGCCACTACCACCCACAGGACTGAAGGGACAAAGAAAGGAGATAGTGTGTACCAGAGCTTGGAAGTCAGAGTCACCTGGAGCCGGACGTGTAAGATGTGTAAGATGGCTGCTTGGTGGGAGCTAGGACCATGGAAGAGGGCCTGTTGCCATTGGCCAGGATTATGGAGAAGACCATGTCAACACTGGAGATACTGCTAGAAGCAGAGGAAGGGAAGATAAATTCCCTGGCTTCTCCCTTCCTCTTATTCCTCAATTTCCTCCTAGTGCTGCCAATGACTATATCTAGCTGGAAGGCAGTTGGCAAGGGAGTTGGGAAATTTTATTTACAGGTAAGAGTGCAAAATAAATTTTGGAACAAACAGGTAAATAACCTGTACAGTGAATTAAATAAAGAGAATGAGGTGCCTGGGACAGCTCCAGCTCTAATGTCCATGCACAAGGCAGGACGAAGAGGGAAAGGCTATGCCAATCATTTACGTCTCCATTTACCAGCAAAACCAATTTCTATTTTCCAAAATGTGCCCAGTTGACTTCTGTTTGGTTCTCACCGGCCTGGACTGAGCAGCTAAGAAACTGGGAAAAGAATGGTCATAATTGGCTTAGTCCATTTCTCCCCATCTGAAGTGGTGCATAATGTTATTATAACCAAAATAAGGTTTCAGATGGTGAGTAGAAGTGGGAAGTGGAAAGTGAGTAGGTAACTAAAGTGTCTGTCAAAGAATTAAATCTCTTCTGGACTCTCAATCTTTGCTGACTTACTTTGGACTTTAAAGCTTCTGAGCAGCTTGTTATCCTGGGCCTCACTGAATTTTAACTGTTGGCCCCTCCCTGTTAGGTATTTCACTATTTGCTCATAACCTAGTTTGAAGCACTAGCACTTGTCCTTAATCCTCTGACCTTCCTTCTTTAGTCTACTGTCTCCCAGTTTTGATTACATAAGGACAAATTCAGTATCTACTATGTACCAGTCATTGTTCTAAGAAGGTGAGATATATCAGTGAACAAAACTGGCAAAAAAAATCCTTAACCTCTGTAGAACTTACATTCTGGTGAGTGGAGACAGACAATCAAAAGTAAATAGCATATTAGAAGGAAGTAAGTGCTGTGGAAAAAAACAGAGTAAAGTGGTTGGGATGGGAAGTTTCAGGGCAGACTGTTCTCAATTTAAAATAGGACACTCAGGGTAGGGCTCTTGGAAACTGAAGCCTCATCTGACTACTATCTGCATGGTTCTGCTTCTCACAGAAAAAGTCAGGCTGGCCTTTCTCATTGTTTGGGAACCTTCCACTTTCCCTGGCTCTAGGGAAAAACCATGAGAGTTTTCTTGATTCAGTTTTTCTGTCTTTCAAGGAGTAATAATTCTGTTATTAGAAGCTAGAATTTATATACTTATTTTGTTCCGGACTGCTGAAGAGAACATATTAGCAGCAAAATCATTCAAGTTTTAAGAAAATAAATCTGCCCGCACCAGCAATTTTAAAGTTTGTTTAGTTTCTACTAATGTATCCCTTATCTAAACATTTCTGAATTAAATAGCTTTTAAAATAGATATGCTGCTGTAAAATAGAAATATACGTGAAGAATTTCTAATCGTTGACTTCACACTAATTTCATGCTTAACCATATAATTCTTCTGATTTAAATTTTTGATCTTTTGAATACAGTTTCTTTTTCCCAAGAAGAGGGTGCTATATAAAGATGATTGCTTGGTTGCAAAGACCAAAGTGTTGCTGACCTTTTGCTTGAATATCCATCCCTTTCCTCTTATATATAGTTCACCAGCTTTTATTAACTCCAAATAAGCCAGGCCTCATCTTTCACCCTATTCCTATCCTAACCAGTAGCCACAATAAGTTCAGAGTGAGATTCCTCAGATACATCCTACCTGCTGTATCCTGAATAAACCAGCTTGACTTGCAGAATTTTAAGCAGGGTAGCCTGAGCTTGTGGGTAATCATTCTTTGAGAAGGTCAGGAGCAATTGTCACCTAAATCCAAAAGCTTAGTGTTACCCCAATTTACATTTTCTTCTGTTTATGGCATACGACCTCATTTCTAATAATCATCACTTTCCTAGAACCTACTAGAAATATTCTTTCTTCTATGACCCTAGTAGTAACTCAGCAATACTTATATGTTTTGACATAATCTGGAATTTGTGTTTAGAGATTAAAAACTAAGGTAATCCAGTTCTGTTCTAATATTTTAGTGCTGATTTTTTTTTTTTTAATTGTAGACAAAGTCTTCAGTAATCTCTATGCTGATGATTAAAGAAAATGGTCATAGAGAAGGTCATTCATAGGTCATAGAGAAGATAACTGAGGAATTCATTGGCAAGTTGTGGGTGTTGCTTTTTACAGTATTTTATTGTGAAATATAGGTGAGTCATTGCCATATTACTGCCACAAAACTGCAATATCCTCAAATAATTTTTATAAAACATTTCAAATTGGGGTAGAAAAAAGAACTGCTGAAGAAGAAAAGAGACATAAATCAAAAGTGTCCATGTGTAGTACTATGTGGTGGCAGGGAGGATCCTGATATATCTTTAATCCCTCTTGGAATGTATTGAATGTATAGAATGTAGAATATCTTCGTTTTAGTCTGTGTATTCTTAACATACCACTACCACTGACTGAGACCAGCGTTTGCTCTAATACTTACTATGCAACCATAACACTGTCATTGCAGTGATCCATCCTATGGAATTGTAGGGAGAGAAAAGCCATTAGCCAGCCCATGCAATAATTGAACACTTGAATGAAAGTTTATTGACGGATTACTATGCATACTTTGCAAGGTGCTGGGGATGCAGAGATGAATAAGCAGTTTTTTTCAAGAAATTTATAGTCCAATCCAGGGCAGACATGACTCTTTTTTCCTTTCCAAGCCTGGATGCTCAGTGGACACACTTTTTCCACACAGCTCTCTAGGAAGCCATCACATTTCCAGCCGCATCTCCATGATCCTCTGGTTCAGCCATATTATCTTCAGAGCCTTGAACCTGTCCTACACTTTAGCCTTTGAACCATTGAACTTGCCATTCCTTCCTCCAAAATCACTGCCCTGCCCACACCCACAGACCTCTTCTTTGCTTGGTTTACTTCTACTGGTCCTTTGCATCTGGATTCAGCTCTCACTTCCTCTAGGAAGTCTTTTCTGCCCCACCCTGCCTTCCCTTGCCCTCCTAAGAGTTTCCACTTCCCCATCCCAGTATTTATCGCATCTTCCTGAAATTGCCTATTTACTGAATTCTGTCTCTCACTAGGCCACAGTCTCCATGACCACAGGGACAGAGTCTTGTTCACAACTCTATCTCCAGGAAGGAGGAAGGAGGAGTATGCCTGGTTCATAGCAGACGGTCCATCAATGTTTTCGAGTGAAGAATCTGGCGCAGTTTTTAGAGCTGGGGGTCAAAGTCAGAGACAGATTAGAGGCCAAAGTGATTGGGTCCAGGACCCAGATGGCTGGGCAAGATTGGGTAAATTTCTCTTCTTGGGCCTGTCTATTCTGGGGCAGGGAAAACCTTTGGGTGGGTTTGGGGGCCTCACTTGGAGGGCCACAGAGGCTTGGAATCCAGCTGGGCCTGGTTCCAGAAGGTAGAGACAAGGACACTCATTAATATCAATTTGACACAAAATTGGAGAGACAAACCCCCGAAGATGCCTTCCTCAGGATGCTGTGGGGTCTAGCTTGAGTCCCGCTGCCTATATGCAGGAGTAGGAGGAGGAGATGGGGATGAAATATGCTGTAAAGGGAGAAAACATGGGCAAGGGGAAACTGTAACAAAGCTCCTTCTAGACCCAGATCTCAAGCCTCTACTTCTTTTATTCCTTGTGATTTTACTCATCCCAGCACCCTCCACTGCCTGTACATCAGATCCCTGCCCCTAAATCCAGCACTACTGTCAGCTTTCAACCTGCCTCTTCCATCAGATATTCCTTGTTTAAATCGTCTTTTCCTTTGCAGCATCAATCCCTGCCTTTTTTAAGGGGTTCATTGTAAGCATCACTGTTTCTTAGGATGACCCACTTTCTAACCCTGGTCCTCACAGGACCTTGATCTCTCTCCCTCTTAAGCCAGCTGTTGGCCTAGGTTTCAGGGCGCCCGGATTCCCATCCTGTCACACCTCAGACTAATGCTTCAACCATAGCTTAACCACCCTCCAGCTGAGATGTTTATATCAGATTTCAACATTTCTTTAAATTTTTTTTTTTTTGAGATAGGGTTTTGCTCTTTTTGCCCAGACTAGAGTGCAGTGGTGCCATTTTGGCTCACTGCAACCTCTGCTTCCCTGGTTCAAACAATTGTCCTGCCTCAGCCTCCCAAGTAGCTGGGACTACTGCCACCATACCCAGCTAATTTTTTTGGTATTTTTAGTAGATGCGGGGTTTCACCATGTTGGCCAGGTTGGTCTTGAACTCCTGACCTCGTGATCTGCCCATCCTGGCCTCCCAAAGTGCTAGGATTATAAGCATGAGCCACCGCACCCAGACCATTTCTTTAATTTTAATCTATATTTACCTTATGGTATCAATGGCCATGTGGGAAAGTGAGAGTGGTCTCAAGCCTCAGTGAGATCTGAGAACTGAGTGAGGAGCCCTGTCCTTTACTGACTTCTAACTCATCAACAAATATCTGTTGCTAGATGACAGTTTATTGCTGCACAGAAAAAATTACATGGAATAAAAAGTAATGAAAAATAAACAATGTTTAAAATTGGTGATCTATTGCTACGCCAATTTAAATCCTTTTTCACTATCTTCTCTAGCATCCAAAAATTTGAATACTTAGCAGACAGTGCTGAGACCAGAGAGTGAAAGCCCAGAGCCCAACAGCATCACATGATTGTTGCTTCACTAGGCAGGAAGCTGCTTGCTCATCACCTGATTCAAAGTTTCTTTCTCTGCTTCTCATCCCTGGGGGCTACAAACCTTCATATATCCAAGTGTCAATTTCACTTCCTAGCAGCTTCAGCACAATTGGGAGCCAGAGCTTTACTTTTTAGAAGGGGAGGAGGACCAAGTAAGAAACAGTTCACCAGTGGATGAGGCAATGGGTGAATTGAATGGTTTCTGCTTTTGAAGTTTAATGAACTCTTATGAGGGAGACATACACAGAGAAAACAAAATTTTACTGACTTGCCTCTCATGAAAAGGAGTATTTTGGAGGGTATTTAATTCCAGACCTAGATTTGGGATTACTAGAAGCTATTAGGTTTAATATCTTTATGATGATGTGGATGCCAGACTGGATTTAAATGGCACACTTACATGAGCCTCAGCATCTCTCCCGGCGCTATATTCATTATCTCCAGGGAGCCTGAGACACACATCTCCTGCTTCACCTACCAAAAAATTATCAGATGTCCAAGTTCTTCAGCAACTACCGCTTAGATCATTTACACTCTCTGGTACTAACAGGCATTGAGCCCAGAGCCCTCCAAGGTAATGGTTGATAGTACATGGTCTTCCAGAAAAAACGTGGCCTTAATTTCAAAGACTGAGTTAAACAGTGGCATTTCTGGTATCCTCCAGGCTGTGGAGAGATCTTTGACAATAGAATAATTTTCTGGAATAAGGGACATTCAGTGCCCCTGACCCATCAAGTTGCATCAGCATCTTCCAACTTCTCCAGGACGTTGAGCCACTGAAGGGCTGTCCTCCCTTCTTGGTTCTCTGCCTTTTGTCCTGGGCTGACATCATCCATCAGTGACAATGCTTCCCAGAGGCAGGGATTTTACCCACAGGGAATGAACTGGAGGGCCACATCCTTCTAGAGTGTGCAGGTCAGAAACCCCTGGGGAAGCACGTTGAACCTCTCCTCCCCATTAGGATGATTCTGATTCCCCCTCGTTTCATAATCCCCACAGGGCCTAGGGCTGTAGAGTGCAGAATAGCACAGACTGCTACATCAGCCACGTGTCTTAGAGCTGTTTCTCCATTCAACTTGGACAGAAGTCTCTCAGACAGATGATGTCAGTGCAACTGGAGGGAAGACGTTAAAAATCTGTGCTCTCTCTGGCTGCAAAAATCTTTCCCGGAATGCTCAGGACCTGATGGTGGGATTGTAGACTGGGGTAGTCATTCTGGAGAGCAATTTGGCAGTACATGGTGAAATGAAGTGTGTCTACGCCCTGTGACCCAACCATCCCTTTCTAGAGCCTACAGCCCAGACAAACCCAGGCATGGACTCATAAAGGGATGTGTATGAGGGTGTTCATTGCAGCACTGGGTGTGGGAATGAAAACAATGATGATACTGATGCTGATGGCTAACACTTGCTGGGTGCTTATGTGTGCTAAACACTTTACATCTTCTCAATACTCTTACTATCTCCATTTTAGAAATGAGAAAACTGAGGTGCGGGAGGTGGAGTAAATGGGCTAAATTCACACAGCTGGTGAATAGGGTGTGATGCCAGGCAGCCTGCTTCCTGAGGATGAAGTCCTAACCATTACGCTTGATGATCTACCTCTGTGTCCACCACTGGGGAATGGGTAGGTAAATATGGAACACTGTGCATCAAGCCCTGGACAACTCTGAAAGCATAACGCTGAGTGAAAAAGGAAGAGAAAGCATGAGCTCTATAGTTCCTACCATGTATCTACCTATCTATCTATCTATCTATCTATCGAGAGAGAGAGAGAAAGAGAGAGAAAGAGAGAATAGACAGAGTAATGCAACATCATACAATTTCAAATGTATTACTATATACACACACCCAAGAACATTTAGTGAGCACCTATTCCGGAGAGGGTGGGGGCAAGCAGAAGTCAGGGATGACTCATACAAATAAAAATAGAGAAAACAAAACAAGAAAGAGCCTTGCCCAGAATGATGATGACTGGGTACCATGAATTAATGATGTGCTTAATTCTGCTCTCTCCTCCTGAGGTTCATATCCTGCACCCCACAATAATTTTTTTATGAAACTAGATTTAAAGCTTCATTTCTACTTCAGGGAGGATCAGAGAAGGCACATTCATTCTCTTTCTCTTCAGGACTCCCTTCAGAGAGCAGCAGAGTCCTGCAATATGTGTACATTCTACCTAGTGTTTTATTCTGCCCCATGATATAAGCTCATTTCCTCCCATTTCACAGATGTGGAGAGAAGCAGGTCAGAGAGGAAGCAAAGTTGCAAATTATCAGCTGATCTTGCACTTGATTCAGGTCCTGGCACAGAGGTTTAGCCCTGTGGTTTACAGAACACCTCTAACAAGGGTCCTGGCAACCACTGGTTTTATCTGTAGGAATAGTCACCTGTGGTCAGGCACAGTGGCTCACGCTTGTAATCCAAGCACTTTCGGAGGCTGAGGTGGGTGGATTATGAGGTCAGGAGTTCAAGACCAGGCTGGCCAACACGGTGAAATCCTGTCTCTACTAAAAATACAAAAATTAGCTGGGCGTGGTGGCAGGCACCTGTAATCCCAGCTACTCAGGAGACCGAAGCAGGAGAATCACTTGAATTCAGGAGACGAAGGTGGCAGTGAGCC
>NW_012123820.1:5963605-6045527 GCF_000951035.1 Colobus angolensis palliatus | reverse complement strand
CGCCCGCCACCACGCCTGGCTAATCTCTGTATTTTTACTAGAGATGATGTTTCACCATGTTGGCCAAGCTGGTCTCAAACTCCTGACCTCAGGTGATCCGCCCACCTCGGCCTCCCAAAGTGCTGGGATTACAGGTGTGAGCTACCGCTCCCAGGCTCTTGCCAGTATTTCTAAATGAGTTAAACATGGACATAGTTCACATTACTGTATATCTGTTTCCCATACAGATTTAAAATTGATGGAGAATTAATTCATAGTTAATGCTATAATCAGACAGACTTCAAGGAATGATTTAGCAGGACATTGTTTGGCAAATGCACAATAACTATAAAATGTCACCTTTTAAGAGTCCTATTGGGAAGAGAACTCTGTTTCTTTCAGTCTCTGGAGATTTTATTCTCACGACACCTACTTTAAGTTGCCTCCTGTTTCTCTAACACTGTGTTGGTAGAAGATATGGCTTCTACCAACAAGTTGGGAGACAAGTTGGCTGTGAAACTAACCAGACTATGATATATGGGATATGAGAACAATGCTGGCTTGTGCAGCCCAAACTGTGATTGCAGGTTAGAGCTGGCCTCTTCACAGGTCATGTAAACGGCTTACTTTAAGGTCCTAAGGAAACTGTTGGGGAGATTTGGAGAGGTAGAGAGGAGGCGGCAAGAAGGAACAATAGCAGCCTCAAAGTGTGAAGTCAGAAATGAGGAAGAAGGTGGAGGTGGGTGGGAGGGGTAAGGACAGTGAAGAATGAGCCTGAGAAGGGAATGCTTGGCAGGGAGAGGAGGGATAGGCCTGAGGAGGTTGGGGGTCAGGTAGAGATGGAGGGCGTTAGGGCCATGCTTGGCCTTGGAAACTTGGAGACTTACAGGGACATGTCTGAAAGTAGGTTCTCCCTCATCCTGACTTGTGGGCCCAAAAGCCCGTGTGTTCATGAGATTCTGAGTGAGGCCCATTTGGATGTGCACTTCAGCTCTCTCTCATTACTAGAGGCAGAAAGGAGTCTGCCAGGTGGCAGAACATATTTCCCTGGAAGCAATTATCAGAATGCTCAGATTCAGGCCGTTCATGAAAGATGCCCCAAATGCTCAGAGCACTCCTGTCCTGAGCATTTGCCCAGGCTGCTCCTCTCACTGGGATAGTCTTCCTCTTTTCTCCGCAGCTCTCTAGACCTGCGCCATCCAGTACAGTAGCCACTAGCCACATAAACCCTGCAAATGTGGCTAGTCCAAATAGAGAGGTGCTGTAAATCTCATGTGTGCAGTTTCTCAAAATAACACCTTCAAAATAATCCTTATGATGAAGAGGCATATTTGGGGGTATCATTTTCAGGTCTCCTACAGTCCTACTCTCGACGGCACATTTTTGGTCTTCTACAGCAATAATTATTTAGGTTTGGTTATATGATTTTGACCAGCGAAGCATAAGGACTAATCTGATGGGAGCGTACAACATGGACATCTGCTGTCATAAAAAATATCCACAGGAGGCCGGGCGCGGTGGCTCAAGCCTGTAATCCCAGCACTTTGGGAGGCCAAGACAGGCAGATCACGAGGTCAGGAGATCAAGGCCATCCTGGCTAACATGGTGAAACCCCGTCTCTACTAAAAAATACAAAAAACTAGCTGGGCGTGGTGGCAAGCGTCTGTAGTCCCAGCTACATGGGAGGCTGAGGCAGGAGAATGGCGTAAACCTGGGAGGCGGAGCTTGCAGTGAGCTGAGATCCGACCACTGCACTCCAGCCCAGGCCACAGAGCAAGACTCTGTCTCAAAAAAAAAAAAAAAATATCCACAGGATTTCAAAGATTTTTAAAAAACAGTGAAATATCAGTTTCCCTCTCCCTCACTCACACTCTCTCTGTGGGATTTCCATGGTGATAAGATGTGAGAACATGTCAAATGTACCCAAATGAGGACAGTTAAATGCGGTCTTTGCGGCTTTAGCTCAGCTGTCCAACTGCAGCCTTCCTAAGGTACCTCTTGAGATCAAGACACAGGGAGAAGGAACAACACGCACACTCCCTGCTGGATTTAGAGAGAACTGAGAGGAGGCTGTGGTTTAACTGGACCTTCCTTAGGTTAGACTGTCAACATTTGTAGAGCACATGATGCGGCTAAGAACATAAAACTTCAAGTTTTCTCATATTTGAATTACAGCTGCTTAGCAATGTAACCTAAAATTGGAGACTTTGTTCATATGATATTCGTACATATGATATTCTTGTCAATCTAAATATTCCAAAGCAGAAACTCTAAAATAGGAAGATATGTAAACAAGGTGGTTGATCACTCTTGCATTAGCTCAAGAAAGAAACAGAGGTCTCTCATTGTTCCTAATGTTCTTCCTGTGGGCATACACCTGGACTGACATTTTCCAAGATTCTCTCAGATCAAGGATGGAGTCTCTGGCATTTATGCTGGAGGCAGCAATTGGAAACATATTAGGGATTTAGAAGAGTGGTGTTAGGAATAGGCAAATGTGTATATAGGGTGTGGTATGGTTTGGTGTACATGCATGTATGTGTAGGAATCTGGCAGAATTGTGAAGAGAATTCTCTCTGGTACCCACCCAAGCACCTGCCTGTCCCCATCGTTGTCCTGTTCTTTTCTCCAAGGATCTTTCAAATCCCTCGTGTTACCCTGCTCTTACTCCGGACCCAAGTCCTATCACAAAGGTTGTTTCAGTCCATCCAGGCTGCTATAGCAAAACGCCTTAGACTGGGTAATTTATAAAAAACAGAAATGTAATGCTTACGGTTCTGGAGATGGGGCAGTCCAAGATCAAGGCACCAGTAGATCTAGTGTCTGGCGAGGTCCTATTCCTCATAGACGGCACCTTCTGTGTGTCCTCACAGGGAGGAAGGGACTTATAAGCTCCTTGGGCCTCTTTTATAAGAATACTAATTCCATGCATAAAGGCTCTGCCCTGATGACCTAATCAGCTCCCAAGGGCCCCAACTCTTAATACCATCACAGTGGGGATTCGATTTCAACTATGAACTGAGGGACACAAACGTTCAGACCATGGAAAAAGTTTTTAAACCTTTCTAACTGTGATTGCGGGAAGAAATATTTGCTTCACAAAGACACACACTGAAAAATGTTTGTGAAACTATATCTACCTGTACCATCTATCTTCTACTGTAATGCTTTCTACTTTTTTTATTTAAAAATTGTGAACTGCATCTGTCAAACTAAGTTCACAACCCATGGTGTTTTGTAAAGCACAACTTCACCCAGTCCCAGGAAAGGTGTTGATAAGCAAGGTGGATTATTGTTTTGCTTTGCATTGGTTTTCAATAAGCATCAAGGTTTTGCTACTGCTTGAGCTTTTTGAATTCTATCTGTGAGCTCCAGAAGGCTCTCTTGGCAGCCTGGGTAATGAAGAGAGTTTGTACATTGTGGGGAAAAAGAGAGGTCAGCCTGTTACTGTGTTATTATAGATAGAAGTAAGTTTAAGAGACTCCATTTGGCTCTGTATTTGAGATGCTGTTAATCTGTGACTCTACCCCCAATCTTGTCCTTGCTAAAAACATCGCTGTGCTAATTAAGGTTGAAAGGATTTTGGGCTGTAAGGAATGTGCTTTGTTAGCCAAATGTTTAAAGCCTGCTTGTGGTTGAAGGTCAGTACCACTCCCTTAAATCTCAGTAAAAGAAAAACATCTGTCTCCTGCCCATCCCTGGGAAAATGTAACATTTCTGTGTATCTGTATGCCTTACTGCTGATTTACTCCCTTATCTTTTTGGTAATAAAAACTGAGGGAACTCAGAGACCGGTGCCAGTGTGGGTCCTCTGGAAGCACAGCACTGGCCCCCTGGGGCCTCGCTTTTCTTTCTCTATACTTTGTCTCTGTGTCTTTATTTCTTTTCTCAAGTCTCTCGTTCCACCTAGTGAGAAGCACCCACAGGTGTGGAGGGGCAGACCACCCCTTCAGTACATAGACTTTCACTTACAACCCACTTGGGAGGGCGGCCCCCAGGACTCTTGGGTGCTGCTCTGCAAGCTGTGTGGGAAGGACTTGCAGCAGTGGGTGCTCCTCCAAAGCACACTAGAGAACGCAGTGGGCAAGAGGTGCAGTAGCTTTCCCAACATTTGAATTCAGAATTAATTTATCTTGTTGACATAATACTATAGGAAGTTCTTTGAAATACAGCATCAGTATGATTCATCATAACCATTTTCATTTTAATCTTTGTTTACTTTGAGAACTGAGAAGGAGGGCTTGCAGCATCGGGTTCATGGGCTGCTCCCTCTTTCAGGAAGAAGAGTAGGACGTCACTGGCACACCAAGGCTAGCAGGTAGGACTGAAAGTGTCCTTGGAAAAGGCTAAAGAAGAGTTCCTGTGGGGAGAAAGGCAAGAGCTACAATAGACTTAGCTAAAATAAGGCTGCAATGGAGTTGCAGTTACTGGCCAAATGAAGAAGCCGGTAATGTGGAGTTCAGATCATAACAATGAAAAATAAGCCAAATCAGGAACATTAAAGATAGTTAAACATCGATCCGAAACTCAGGGAGGTATATTAATAGAAAAAGTGAGTATCCCTCTACAGTGACTCTGATATAGAAAAATGATCAGATTTGTTGTTCAATTTCCATTCATTAAGCATCTGCTCAAATTGAAGGGATTTGTCTAAGGTCACACAGCTTGGAACTGGATTTAAGTCCAGATCTCGGCCAGGTGCAGTAGCTCACGCCTGTAATCCTAGCACTTTGGGAGGCTGAGGCGGTTAGATCACTTGAGGCCAGGAGTTCAAGACCAGCCTGGACAACATGGTAAAACTCTGTCTCTACTAAAAATTCAAAAGTTAGGCATGGTGGTACACACCTGTAGTCCCAGCTACTTCAGGGCAGGAGAATTGCTTGAACCTGGGAAGTGGAGGTTGCAGTGAGCTGAGATCGTGCTATTGCACTCCAGCCTGGGTGACAGAGTGAGACTTCATCTCAAAATAAAATAAAATAAAATAAAATAAAATAATCCAGATCTCTCTGTTCCAAAAGTCATGTTCTTTTCACAAAATCTGCAGAATTCCACACACTCCCAAAATTGTTTCTAATCTAGTAGGACTATAAGTGGATGGTTTTTGTGGGTTTGTTTTTCTTCCTTCCTTTTCTATAATTTTCAATTTTTTTTTCCTGATTATCTTGATTGCTTTTTTCTTAAATGAAAAGCAAACCCATATACTCTGTGTTTTAAAAACATTGCCCACTAGAGAATGATTGCCAGTCCAGGAAAGAAACAGCATTTCATCTATCTCAAACTGTTTCACCGCCACTGGTTTATTTTTTATTTATTTATTTATCTTTTTCATTGTCTATATTTCTTTTCTGGCCATTTTATTGTTTGTTTCATCTCATGATTATTTCTGAAAATATTTTTATATGTCGAGGAAAAGGTTGCTCAAAATGATGTACTCAGGACCTAAAATAAAATATAATTGGTACCACCTGATCATGAAATATAGATACCACTAGTGGTTTTGATAAACATTTTAAAAATGTAAAAATGAAAGAATTCCTAAAGCTATAGTGACTTAACAAGGGACATTTCATTATATAAGAGCCTGGTGAAAGGGGAGTAGAAGTTTTTATTCTTTTTTTTTTTTTTTTTTTTTTTGAGATGGGGTCTAGCTCTGTCACCCAGGCTGGAGTGCAGTGGCGTGATCTTGGCTCACTGCAAGCTCTGCCTCTGGGTTTCATGCCATTCTTCTGCCTCAGCCTCCCGAGTAGCTGGGACTACAGGCGTCTGCCACCATGCCCTGCTAATTTTTTGTGTTTTTTAGTAGAGACGGGGTTTCACCGTGTTAACCAGGATGGTCTCGATCTCCTGACCTCGTGATCTGCCTGCCTTGGCCTCCATGAGTGCTGGGATTACAGGCGTGAGCCACCATGCCTGACTGCCACTGGTTTATTCTATCCCTAAACATTTTCCAGACTAGAATGCATTTCTTATTTGAGATGTTCCTTACTCTAATAATTTGGTCATTCTGGGGCCACATTTTTAGGCTTAATTCCATTTTCTTTCTTCTCTTTATTAGTCAAAACACAGTTAAACTTTCTAGCTCATTTTTTTTTTGGGGGGGGCGAAGGTTGACATAAAGTCCCCAGTGGAAGGAAGTGAATGGAGAGAAAGACTCTTAATTATTAAGGTTAAATAATGGTCAGTACAGCAGGGACTGAAGAACTCTGATCTTTGAAAGCCTACAGGGAAGCTTTCTCTTTATAATAAAAGGACACTATAATAAAACAGATTTAGGAAAGTTCAGGAAGGGGACTGCAGAAGCTTATCCTCTTCACAATTAACTTTTTGTTTAACTGATCGTAATTCTGGACCATTCTTCTCACTTCTATTATCTTCACATATGAATTGAGCAATCATGACCTCATGCTACTTAGATCCAAAAGTTATCCAAGAAAACACTTGCATGGACTATCTATACCTTGCACCTTGAGAAAATAACCCCACTAATGTGGTTATTCCCTTCTAGGGCACACTCCAGAAATGCAGCTACAGCAATATTTCTTGTGTATGTGACACTGCAACTTTGATATTTGCTTAATAAAATTTGGCAACACATGATCCGAAGTGCTTAGTTTTATTGGGCACTTTCTAGGTGATTTGTGTCCTCTGATTTGATTATTCAGTCCAGTAACAGGGAAAGCAAAGCAAGTGTGGATTAAGCAAACTGGAAAATATGAGCATAATAATTTTGTCAAATGAAACCACCTCTTTTACCCCTCTCTGTCTCTTCCTGAAACTTGTTTGCAGTGTATACCTTGCCTATTTTTTTTTTTTTTTTTTTTTTTTGCATGCGATCGTTTTGTCCTCATGGTAAAATAGGAAATAAGTAGTGATTATTTTATTCCAGTCTTTGGCTGGCTAATTCTTGTTACCATAAAGGGATGCGCAAATTCGAGCATCTTTTGTGGCCTAAGGCTCACTTGTTTCCCCAGAGACAAAAGAGACTGAATGCAAATGCTCTAGACAGGTCTGAAGAGCAGATTTTTGTGGACTGAATAATCAAATCGGAGGACACAAATCACCTAAAGAGTGCCCCAGTAAAACTAAGCACTTCAGACCGTGTGTTGCCAAATTTTTTTAAGCAAATACCAAAGTTGCAGGGTCACATACATAAGAAATATTGCTGTGACTGCATTTCTGGAATGTGCCCTAGAAGGGAAAAGTGGGCAGGGTCTGGATAAGTCTTTCATGTTCTTGTGACACTGGGGATAAACAATTCTAAGTAATGAAATTTCTAGGTTACAACCCGGAAATGTTCTGCTATATGAGAGAAAGCCAAAGAAGAGTTATGAGGGACAATGGGAAGGGCCTAGGAGACTTGCTTTGGGAGAAAGAAGTGCATTTCTGTAAAAGGAGTAAAAACCACAAGGAAACTCCCCATCCAGTGTAACACCAGACTGCAGTTCCCAAAGAGAACCATTCTGAAAGGGTATAATCAACTGGCCAATTTCATGGCCTCAGGATCAAATGTAATCAACCAATTAAGAATGGATGTGGACCAGAATTCTCCTGGTCATGACAACAGCAAGGAGACTCAACCAGAAGCGTATCCTTCTGTTGTGTCTGAAAATGCAATTTTAAGTTGGACTCCAAATCAAGGCGTTTCTTGTGGGCACCTCCATTCTGATTCCTTTTTCTGAAACTCCTGGCCCTGGTGCTTTGGCAAGCTGGGCTTTGAATCAGGCCATTTACTAAGTCAAAAGGCTCTGTCTGTCTCTCTTTCTCTCCCTGTCCTTCCCACTCTCTTTTACGAAAAAGAAGCCCAAACCTAGAAGTCTTGGGCCCTGATCTCATCTGTAGCCCATGCCAGCAGCATAGTGGCAGAACACACTGCTTTGCTCAGGATGGCTTTTAAGCTTTAATCTTCTCAAATTAGAGGGGATTAAACCTTTTCTAATATTTCTGGCAAGCTTGAGGAATATGCATCCATAGAGATATAAACTTTTCTTTCTTCTTTTCTGTCCACCACTGTCTTTCAGAGATTGCTGCATTAAGAAAGCATTGAACTGCATCTGCTTCTACACTGGCTCTGACTCAATGAACTGAGGGGTCAGAATCAGAGAAGGAAAAATCTACTGAATGCCATACCTGGGGTAATGGAATGGAGTAGGAGATGAAGTTGAAAGCATTTGGCACTCCCTTAATTTTAGACAAAATTCGTTCAGTAACTTTGATGCTTGTAAATTCTGGTGGTTTAGGGGTCTTGTCTTCGTGAATTAGCTATGAAATCTACATTGATGGAAAAAGTTAGTAGAGCGGGCCAGTCTAGGAGAGAATGTGGATCTCTATGGGAATGTGCTCTTGTTTCCAGGGTTTCCACAGGAAAAAAAAGACTTGAAGCAGTATTTTTTTTTTTCTATAGGGAAATGTATTTCTCGTTTATTGAGTCCTATCTTTTCATTCTTCATTGCCTTTTGGGAATGATTTGGCATGTTTATTACTTGATACAGTGAAAAGTAGTTTGAGCTCCACATTCACTTTAAGACAGTCTGACTGCAGAAATCAAAGAAGATGAGACTGGCCAGAGCTCTGCTGTATACCACATGAAGTACTGTCAAAGAGTCAGTTTGATATGTCTTAACTCTGTCAACTTCTTGTACTATCACCTTCCATATGGTGGGTTCATACCAAAAGCAAAGGAAATGGTGGCATTTCCTTTAACTGTGAGTGGGATTTTAGGAAAGACTTCTTTTGTTGTTGTTAAAATTACTCATGTAAGCTAAATATGTCTCCAATAGGATGATGGCATAATGCCTGCTCCTGTACTTGTACCTTACTAGTGTTTAGATCAGTTGCCTATGGGCCTGTTATTAGATTACAATTAGGTATATAGTGGTATATCTCACTTGTTTCTTTATCACCAGCTCCTAGCTGAATTCCTGCCTCAAACTAAAAACTCAATAATACTTTCTTACTTAAATTAATGATGGACTCTGGTATTTTACTTAGCTTTGGCATGTAGCAAACGGTGCCCCTACTCCAAATATATGTCCCTGTCTTTTCACCTGGAACCTGTGAATGTGACCTTGTTTAGAAAAAGCCTCTTTGCAGATGCAATTAAGTTAAGGGTTTTGAGATGAGCTCATCCTGGATGATCCAGGTGGTCCCCAAATTCAAAAACAAATATCCTTATAAGAGATACACAGAGGACAGACACACAGAGGAGAAGGTGAGTGAAGATGAAGGCAGAGGTTGGAGTGGTGCATCTACAAGTCAAGGAATACTAGTAATTTCTAGCAGAAGCTAGAAGAGAAGCATGGAACTGACTCTCCCTCAGAGCTTCCAGAAAGAACCAGCACTACCCACACTTGAATTCCAGACTTCTAGCCTCCAGAATGGTGAGAGAATGAATTTCTGTTGCTTTAAGCCAACACATTTATGGTAATTTATTATGGCGGCCACAGGAAACTAACACAGGATCTATAGGAAATGCAGAGAAAGCAGAGTATTTATTTTTCAAACATCACTGTGGAACTGACAGTTTCCATTCCACAGTATGTATAGGTTGACAGGCAGAACGTGGGCCACCGTGTTTAACCCAGGGTGCTGTACTCTACCGCAAAGTTTACTGAACAAAGACCTCCTGCTTCTGAGTTCTGGTCCAGCTTCACCTTGGATGAGTTACTTGTTCTTCCTGGACTTCAGTTTCTTCGTTACAAAATAGAGGTGCTCTCTCAGGCTGGATCCCATGTATCTCACAGAAGTGTCAAAGGTGCGGTGAAGGATAGTGAATTTGTAGAAGGGGTATATGTGAGAGAGAATAATATGAGTGGCACGATTTAAGGCCTAGCTAGCAAAGCATTAACTAGTACAAGATGTCTAGATTTAGTAGTAGCCTCCTACCATGGGTTTATGGCTCCTGTGTAATTTTGGAGAGGGGGCACTTGCTCGCTTTTTTTCCAGCCAGACCCAGACCAAAGCTTATATGTGTGTATCATTACATTTATATGAGGAATTAACAATCTTCAGATGACAACACAGCTGTGTCAGCAGAGTGCCTGCAGCTGAGTCAATATAAATTGTAACCAAGAACATTATACACCTGAGAAATGGTCTATGCTCAAAGAACATCAGTCCCAAGAGAGGCCACCTGGTGCCTTGAGCTTTCACATGGGAGGCTAGACCTTCCTCATCAGCCCTTCAAACGGAGCCATCCTTGCTGATCCACAGCTAGCTTGGACCCAAGCAGCTGCTGCGCGAAATGATTGGGATGCTGCAGAGCCTCCCTTTTCCTCATCCTGAAAGCTCATATCAGGGAGTCTCCTGTCTGCTTAGTGCTGTGGATCAGCTGAGGGTGGAGTGCAGGAACCTGCCCTGGAGGGCCCACAGCAGAAGATGATTCTTAGTCCCCATGACAGCCCTGTTCTTGCCCTTGTCTGGGTGCCAGAAGTTGTTAATGCAGACTGAGCAATGCCTTGTTGGTCATCCAGCTGAGAAGAATTTGTTAGCAGAGTTTAATTTTCCGAAGGGCCCATGCCACAGAGCACACATGGCTAATACCCTGAGGCCTGAAAGCAGGCAGAGCTTGTATCACATGGACCTTCCTAGCACCGGATCTAGAGCCTGATTATTTGGACTGGAATCTTGACTCTGTCCTTTCTAGCTATAGAACTTCCCTAAGTCTCAGTTTCTTCATTTGTAAAATACTACTAACACAAGGTATTGTTACAAACATATAATCAGATAATTCTTGATAGAATTAATAAAATTAGAAAGGTCAAAATCATACATAGTGTATTCTTTGACCATTACACATTTCTATTCATGGGTGAAAGATGAAAGCACAGGGAAAATTAGAAAACATGTTGATCTTAATAAAAACAAGAATACAAAAAGAAACTATAGCTTTAAATGCTTATATTAGAAAATCTGCAAGGTATAAAACCAATGACATAAGTTTCCACCTGCAGAATCTGGAAGAGCAGGAGCAAAGTAAACACAAAGTTAGTAGAGGAAGGGAAATAATTAAGAAGAAAACTCAATAAAACAGAAAATGTCAACAAGTAGGATCCAACAATATGTCAAAAGTATAATAGAGCATGGCCAAGTAGGTTTTATCTTAGGAATGCAAGTTCGGTTTAACATTCAAAAATCAATTAATGTCATTCACTATATTAACAGAATAAAAGTGAAGAATTATATTGTTTCAATATGTGCAGATAAAGCATTTCAAATATTCAGCATCCTATCATCAAGCTAGGAAGAGTAGGAAACTTCCTTAAACTGATCAAAACAAAACAAAACAAACCCTACAATGAATATCATTCTTTCTGGTGAAAGACTGAATTGCTACACCTTAAATCAAGAAAAAGGTCCCTGCTCACCCTCACCACTTCTACTCAATATGTTTTGAAGGTTTTAGCCAGTATGATAAGAAATAAAAAATAAAAAATAAGGCATAAAAAGTTGAAAGGGAAAAGAATTTGCAGATGATATGATTGCTCATGTAGAAAATATTAAGAACTCTACAAAACAACTGCTAGAACTAATGAATGAATTTAGAAATGCCACAACTATGAGGTTAATATACAATAATCAGTTGTTACTTATACATTACTAGCAAACAACAGGAAAATTAAATTGAAAAAATACAATTCCACTTACAGTAGCAACTGAACAACATAAAATACTTAGGAATAACTGAATTAAAAATGTCCAAGACCTCTACACTCGAAAATTGTAAAACATGCTTAGAGAAGTTTGAGAAAACCTAAGTAAATGGGGAAGCATGACATGATTATGCCTTAGAAGACTTGAGATAATGGAGATTTCAATTATCACCAAGTTTGTCAGTGCAATACTAATAAAAATTCCGGCAAGCTCTTTTGTAGAAGTTGGAAAGCGAAAAACACCTAAAATAACCTAAGTGATTTTTCCAAAAAGGAACAAAGTTGGAGGACTTCTTCTACCTGATTTCTAGACTTATTATAAAGTCACAGTAATAGAGACATTTTGGCATTGGTAAAAAAATTATATATCTATTAATCTATTGATGGAACAGAATAGAGTCTAGAAATAGACCCACAGATACATGATCAATTGATTGATTACAAAGGTGCAATGGCAATTTAATGAGAAACAAAAATGGCTTTTCAAAAAGTTGATGCTTGATATGAATGTGAAAAATATCAACCTCTACCTCACAGCATACACAAAAGTTATCCTGAAATGGATGAAGGACCTAAATGTAAAATGTAAAATTATAAAACATCAGGAAGAAACACAAGAGAAAATCTTTGCTACCATGGGGTAGGCAAAGATTTCTCAGACCATAAAAAGCAAAAACCATAAAATAAAAAGAATTATAAATTTGGACTTCATTAAAATAAAACCATTTGTTCTTCAAAAGAAAGCGAAAGGGCAAACCACAAACTTGGATAAAATGTTTGGAACATGTATATCTACCAAAGAACTTGTTTCTAAAGCATATAAAAACTCTTAAATATAAGAAGATAAGCATAAGTCTTATTCAGACACTTCAAGTAAGAAGATATATGCATGACAAATTAACATGAAAACACACTTAACATCATTAGTCATTAGGGAAATGTGAACTAAAACCATGATGAGATATCAGTACACACCTAATACAATAACTAAAATAAGTGACCAACCAAGATTTGGTGAGGATATGGAGCAACTGGAACTCTTCTGGACTACTAGTGGAAATGTAAAATGGTACAGCTATTTTGAAAAAAAAGTTTGACAGTTCCTTAGAAAACTAAAAACAATAACCAAAAAACAACCACCTATCACAGACCAGGCCATTTTTCTCCTAGAAAATAGAAGACCTACACTCCCATAAAGACTTGTATACAAATGCTCATAGCTGCTTTATTTTTAATAACCAAAGCCTGGAAACAGCTCAGATGTATATCAACAGGTGAAAGGGTAAACAAATTCTGGTACAGCCATGTATCACTTAATGAAATTGATACATTCCAAGAAATGTGTCACTAGGCAACTTTACCTTTGTGCAAACATCATAGAATTTGCACTTACAAAACCCTGCATGGTATAGCCTACTACACACCTAGGCTATATGCTATAATCCATTGTGCCTAGGCTACACACCTGTACAATATATTACTATACTAAATACTGTGAGCAATTTTAGCACAATGGTAAGTATTTGTGTATCTAACCATAGAAAAGGTACAGTAAAAAAAACAGTATTATAATCTTATAAGACCACTGTCATATATGTGGTCTGTTCTTGACCAAAGCATTATAATTCAGCACAACTTTATATTCATACAGTGGGAAACTACTCGATGGTAAAACGGATAATTTATTGAGATATGTAACAATGTGCATGTATTAGTCCGTTCTCATGCTGCTGTAAAGAACTGCCTGAGACTTGGTAATTTATAAAGAAAACAGAAGTGCTAAACAAAAAGGGGGAAAAGCCCCTTATATAGCCATCAGATCTCATGAGAACTCACTATCACGAGAACAGCGTGAGGGTAAACACTCCTGTGATTAAATTACCTCCCACCAGGACCCCTTGTGGCACATGGGGATTATGGGAACTACAATTCAAGATGAGATTTGGGTGGGGACACAGCCAACCCAATCAGTGCATAAATCTCAAAATAGTTACGCTGAGTGAAGGAATCCAAGCAAAAAACAGAGTACGTATTAATATAATTTAATTTGTTACAAATAAACTGAGGCACATTCAAATATTCAAGAGTTTATTTCAGCAAACAGGGAGTCATGAATCAGGCAACTCCAGACTGCAAGTGGCTTGGAGGCTTCCCCAAAGGGGTATAAGGGAACACTTTTATAAACTAAACGAGGAAGCAAGGCAAAACAATTTTTAAAAATTGGTCAAAGTGGAGGAGTAACCCTGTTTGGATCATTCCAGTGGAAAGTCCCTAATAAGAGGTTACTTGTTACTTTCTGACTGGTTAGGCTTTGTTTTATTTACAGTGAGTTGGTTTTGGTTTGCTTATGTAGGGACCCAGAGCCCTGGAGCTACCTCATCCTAATGGTCTCGTAATTAATATTTTTAACACATTTACATAAAATTATAGAAAAATTTAACAATCTACAGCGACAAAACAGATCAGTGGTTGCCCAGGGACAGTGGTGGATGGAGGAATGGATCACAAACAGTCATGAAGGAAACTTTTGGAAAGTAATGGAAATGTTTGTTATCTTGACTTTCGCGATGACTTTAAGGGTGTATAATGTGTCAAAACTCATCAAGTTATACATTTATAATGTGTGAAGTATACTTCAATTATATCTCAAAAAATGTAAAACAATTTTAAAATAACATAGGCAGTGCAAAAGAGGAAAAATTAAAGGAATAACGATAAACCATGTGACATAATTTTGACAACTGTTGAATATGGATGCTAGATACAGAGAGGGGTTCATTATACTATACTATCTACTTTTGTGCATGTTAGAAAATTTTCATAATATCATTTTAAAAAATTCAACTAACATGCCTATCTGGGAATGACACCCTGCAGAGTTGGAGAGATATAACCTTTTTTTTTTTTTTTTTAAAGACAGAGTTTCGCTCTGTTGCCAGGCTGGAGTGCAGTGGCGCAATCTCGGCTCACTGCAACATCTGCCTCCTGGATTTAAGGGATTCTGCTGCCTCAGCCTTTCAAGTAGCTGGGATTACAGGCGTGAGCTACTGCACGCGGCTAATTTTTGTATTTATAGTGGATACAGGTTTTGGCCATGTTGGCCAGGCTGGTCTCGAGCTCCTGACCTCAAGTGATCTGCCCACCTCAGCCTCTCAAAATGCCAGAATAACAGGCATGAGTCACCGTGCCCAGCCTAAACTTCAAATCTACAGCCATTACATGGTTTGGTGACTCAAAAGTTATAATACGTAGGTAAAGAAACAGTGGTAGAAGGAGTGATTCCTCTCACTGTCACTCCCAGTGACCCTCTCAGGACATTTGTACTTTCCATTCTAGCACTTTTAGGCTCTGCTGCAGTGGAGGTACTAGTTCACAGGCGTTAAAGTGAACTAAATATGGCCTGAGAAGGACTCTGTACTTCTATATTTGAGTCCTTTTGGACCAACCAGAACATAATAGGCGAACATGATTAAAACCTAACAGGAGTGTGTGCCTGTAACAATAGCTGAGTCTTGGTCAATCCCAGCAGTAGTACTTCAACCACTCCTACACTGCTGAGTGTTCAAACTGTGTTCCAGTAAGGCAAACACCAACCTGTAACCAGTCCAGCCATTTTATACCTCACTTCCAATTTCTGTACGTCACCTTCCCTTTTTTGCCTGTAAATTTGTTCTGACCATGAGGCATCCCTGGAGTCTCTCTGAATCTGCTGTGATTCTGGAGGCTGCCTGATTAGTGTATCATTTTGTTTTCTTGCTCAATTAAACTCCATACAATTTAATTTGTCTGAAGTTTTCTTTTAACACAGAGAAGGGTCACAATTATCAGGGAATACTGTCAGTGTGCCATTAAAACTAAAGCAGATGTCTCACATGTTTTGTTCTCAGGGATCTTTTACACTCTTTGCAGACCAATGAGTTTTATTTGTGTGGGTTTTTCTCAATAAATACCCTATTCATAATTAAAACTAAAAAATTTAGTATTTTTAAATGTAAATAAATTTTACTATTTAAAATGTAAGTAAATATGGTTATTTAAAAGTAACCATAGTAAACCCATTGCATGTTATTGTAAATAACACATTTTAATGAAAAAATAAATTATTTCCAAACCAAAAGGTTTAATGAGAGAATGCTATTATTTTATATTTTCACAAATCTTTTTCATACATGGTTTAATAGGAGATAGAGTCTCATATCTGCTTCAGTATTCACTCTGTTGTGATATGTTTTGGTTTAAGTATATGAAGAAAATTTGGTCTCTTGCAGATATGCAGTTGAAAATAGTGGACCTCTGTCACCCCCTAAAACAGTGTTGGGAACTCTCAAGGCTCTTTAGACCTCTCTTTGAGATCTTCTTGCATAAAGATATAACTTCCACCTAGTCATTTTGGATTCCACATACTAATAGATCAACAGTAAAGACGAGAATTACTGTAGTGGGAGTGGTCATTGGTCCTGATTACTGTAAAGAAATCAGATTGCTCAACCGGGTGCAGTGGTTCACGCCTGTAATCCTAGCAATTTGGGAGGCTGAGGCAGGCGTATCACAAGGTCAAGAGATCAAGACCATCGTGGCCAACATGGTGAAACTCCATCTCTACTAAAAGTACAAAAATTAGCTGGGCATGGTGGCATGTGCCTGTAGTCCGAGTTACTCAGCAGGCTGAGGCAGGAGAGTCACCTGAACCCAGGAGGTGGAGGTTGTAGTGAGCTGAGATCGTACCAGTGCACTCCAGCCTGGTGACAGAGCAAGACTCTGTCAAAAAAAAAAAGGAAATAGGATTGTTCATACAAAATGCGAGCAGGAAAGATGTCTAGAACTCAGGAAATTTATTGAGGCACTTTTTATTGAGTTCATACATTGTGATCCTTATGACCAGGTAATTCAAGCAGTCATAGTTTAATAAGAGCATGGAATCAGGGACTCAGATCCCTCAGGAATGAAAGTCTATGTTATCACATGAAGCAAACAACCTCGACTAGCAGGACTGCTAAACAAAGGGTAGAGGAGGGAGATAATAATTATCAAGGGTGACTTTGGGATCAACTGCAGCTGTCTAGATTGTATCTTTCCCTATTAAACTTTCTGTTGTTTTTCTTCTTTTTTTTTTTTCCTCTTTTGAAATTCTGACCAATCATCTCCTGAAAAATCAGTGTCAGGACTGTGTCCATTTAACATGGGACCCAAAGGAATCTGAGTGATGCAAAGGCTGGACTGCAGCAGACACTGCCAGGTCTGTCCCACAGACCCTAGCAGAGCAACGGATGAAAGGAGTACTCAGACACAGGTATACAGTGTAAAAGCAGCTGGGGGACTGCCCGGCACTAGTGGCCGAAGAGTTGGCAGTCTCTAACAGCTGGAGCTACTTGCTTTTATTCAGTACAGACATAATGCCAAAGCTTGTAGCAAACACAATCTGTGGGTAATTAACATTATTGTTCCCCCTGTGTCACACCCACGGATGATCAAAGTTCGATTCCTAGTCAACGTAAGTAAACAGGTCTGTTTAAGATAAATTCCCCTACACTTCCTTGTACCTACTCCTTACCCTCTACCTCAAGGGTAGAGAACAGCTGCCTTCAGCTCTTCTCCCCCAGAGCTATGCAGAGCCTTCTGACTATTCAGAAAGACTGCTCCTTTCCCTGTAGCTTCTCCCACCACTCTGACCAATCTCCTACAGATGTCCCTGGAGCATCCCTCAACCAATGATGAAAGGCAGTTGGTGGATAAATATCCTGGTTCCTTACACCTTGGTTGGGAAAACTCTGAGGTGTGTTATGTGTAGTGTCCTAGAGTTCCCTTGTGGGATAAGTCCCAGTTGCCACAGAAGTAAATGGCTCATTATCACACCCCGTTATTCTTTTTACTTTTTTCTATTTCACTTCACCTCTCCCTGACCCTTGATTCCTTGGCTATGACATCAAATAAATTACTAGTACTTAAATCTTTGTCTTGGCAACTGCTTCTGGGAGAACCCAGTGAAACTTATCTGACCTGGGTGTCATTACAGCAGAGATATTCCACCTAAGTAACAATTACATGCACTGAAATAAACTGTTTACAGTAGATTTATGTGATACTTAAATCATGTTCTTCCAAATAATGATGTAAGATTATAGCAGCCTGAAACACAATAAATTAATGTGATGTGGAAACAGAAAACAATGGGTGGGTGGATGGGTGGGGAGATATGTTGCCATAGGAGAGCCCTTCTTATTATGTTATGGGTAGGAGTGAGCTTGGCCTGCAGACTGGTCACTTCTTGAACTACTTCTTCTTTTTCATCACCCTTGCATTCTAATGTGTTAGCATTCTGTTTCCAATATGTGTTTAGCACTCTATAAAATTTATTGTAAATCAAATTATTTCCATCAAAACTCTACGATCAGCCTTAGATATATCGTCCCATACATTTCTTGTGAAATTCCCATTTTACAAAGAAATGTATATGGACTTTCACTATAATCCTTTAAATGCAGGAGAGAACAAACATTCTGTCATGTTGTACTCATTCTTCTGGTTAAAAAAAAAGCATATATTTGGATTGGTTAAGAAAAAAAAAAGGATATAGAAAATGACTTATACAACTGCAGCTATAAGCCAGATTTAAAAGTCCAAAATAACTACTATATGTACGTTTGTGGAGAATTGTATTTGTATGTTTGTTTCATGATAGCATGATATACAGGCTACCTCTACTGCTAGTTTTGGAAAAGTTAAAGCTATTCTTAAAACAAAGTTTAAAATTTTTGTCTTGGGAACAATCATTGAAGAAACTGACTAAAATGTAGATTCCTGGGTGCCACTCAAGACTTATAGAAGAATCATAATCCTTAGACTGGGGCTCAGGAATCTGCGTTTTAAGTGATCCTACTGTGGATGGTTATTGAGTCAGACTGAGAAACACAGCTAGAGATAGACTCTGTTGACTAGAGCTCAAGTGGAAATCTTACATTAAAATGTATCAAAGTTTTAAGAGGGAACTCCGGGAGGACAAATTTTAAAATGGTGCTCTCTATGTTGAGGTCAATTAGGAGGAAGTTAGAAACCTGAGGAGGATCCCATGTGAGCTGGGTCAACTTTTGGTAAATATCTCAGATATTAGGACAAGGTCTGTAAACCCAGGCCCCAGCTAGCTATGGAACAATTATGCAGTACTTCGAAAGGCAGATAAATTTGATCCACTGGTATGTTCTTTGCTCATGTCCATATTCTCTCTTGGCATGTAACAAAGTCGTCTTGGAAGTTACAGCTTGATTGTATCTACACTGGACTTTATTTATTTATTTATTTATTTATTTTTTGAGATGGAGTCTCGCTGTCGGTCGGGCTGGAGTGAAGAGGCCGGATCTCAGCTCACTGCAAGCTCCGCCTCCCGGGTTCACGCCATTCTCCTGCCTCAGCCTCCCGAGTAGCTGGGACTACAGGCGCCAGCCACCTCGCCCGGCTAGCTTTTTGTATTTTTTAGTAGAGACGGGGTTTCACCGTGTTAGCCAGGATGGTCTCGAACTCCTGACCTCGTGATCCGCCTGTCTCGGCCTCCCAAAGTGCTGGGATTACAGGCTTGAGCCACCGCGCCCGGCCGTACACTGGACTTTAAAAGGGAATTTACACACCTTTGGGTCCAAATATGGTGGTGGCTACAGTGTTTAACTTCGGAGAACCCCATGTAGAAGTGTGAGATTTGGAGGGATAAAATTGGAGCTGTTTAATAAGCTCCCTACTTCTACACTGGATTTTCCTTTCCGGATAATCATTGAAAGTTCTGGATTTTATTCTAATAGAAAAGTAATTTTCCCTACCAGCTTCCTGGGTGTTTATAATAAAGATTTTAAGCCAGTTTTCGGCTACAAGTAGTAGAAAACTTCCAAGAAAATTAATTTAAACAAGGAAATGAATAAATTCATAGGTAGGGTGGGCTGCAAAAATGGCTGAGTTCATGACTCAACAAAGTTTGCAGACGTGATGATATTTTCCATCTCTCTCTGTCTCACAGCTTTTGAACATCTTAAGGTTGGCTCCTCAATTTTAGGGGATTATAATATGGTGTAAGATTATTGGGTTATACGGGATTGTAAGATAGCTGCCATTAGGAATCAAAGAAATACGCTTTTTTTTTTTTTTTTTTTTTTTTTTTAGTGTCCAGCAGGATAGAGCAATCGCATCTCTTCCAAACTTGAAATAAAAGTCCTTTCCTTTTGACTAAGTGGGCCAGTGCCCCCAAGTAATTCACACTCCCCAGCTCTGGACCAGTAGCTGAATCAAGAAGGAATACCATGAGCTAATCAGCTTAAGCCTGCGTCCTGGACCAATCACTGGCAACGGGGATGGGATAACCACGCATGGATCAATAAGAAGCCACCCCCAAACTGGGAATAGGGTCAACTTCACCTAGGTAACAAGGACTACAAAGAAAAGGGGTAGTGGACACCTAAAAATATTTGGGATCTGTTTGGAAAAGATGGAAAAGGGAATAGATACCAGAGAAGAGATCAGTGGTTGACTAGACTTAACGGTACGGAGCTTTCCATTTAAAGGTTTCTATCCCAGCTTGCACGGAAACTTCTGCCACCGAATGTTTCCACATACAGTTGGAGAGGCTCTTCCCTGTGACCTGTGGAAGAGTCCAGGGAGCCCCTCAGGCTTAAAGTGTTTTGGAATGTAGTGGCAAGGTGGCCCAGAGAGTACCACCACAAATAGCATGACAACATCTGTGGCGAGAATGATTGCTGTCCCCTTCAGGCAGCCAATTTAGTGAAGTCATGATATAGAGGAAGAAATAGTCCCCCAGAGGTCTTGCGCACAGATTTTTTTTTTTTTTTTTTTTTTTTGAGACGGAGTCTCACTCTCTTGCCCAGGCTGGAGTGTAGTGGTGTGATTTCGGCTCACTGCAAGCTCCACCTCCTGGGTTCACACCATTCTCCTGCCTCAGCCTCCCAAGTAGCTGGGACTACAGGTGCCCGACACCGCACCCAGCTAATTTTTGTATTTTTAGTAGAGACGGGGTTTCACTGTGTTAGCCAGGATGGTCTTGATCTTCTGACCTTGTGATCCACCCACCTCAGCCTCCTAAAGTGCTGGGATTATAGGCGTGTTGTGCACAGATTTTAAGATGATTCTCACTTGTGAGAACACTGAGTGGTAAATTGAGAAAACTATGATTCTCATGTTCAAGACTGTTTTCCGGTTGTTCACCCTATATTTCCTATTCAATGCTCCTTTACCCACCTTCTCTGCCCCATCCTGTTTTTCCAGATAATTCTCCCGGTCTAGTAACTCCCCTTTCCTTTTGCTCATTATCCCCAACTTTTAGTACTTTCCAGGGGGCCAGCTCTGGACCCTCTATCCTTCAGGCTCAAAGCCCTGTACTGTTTTATTTTCTTTGGTGCAATTATCCTCAATAACTGTGAAATCCAGGGCTCAAATCACTAACAACTAAAAGCTAACTTCTCTTTCCAGGCTAGGGATGCTTAGTCATCATATACTTCCTAGAAGGGAAGAAGAAATGTTTGCCTTGCCTCCTGGGTGTGGGGAGTAGGGGCAGAGAAAGTTCCCTCCCTCCTAGAATGGGTTTAATCACTCCTTCCATTGCAAAGAAGCAAAGAGAAACAGAAAACAGGTAGTGATGTCACCATATCAAAACTGGTTAAAAACTCATATCCTGTTACCTTTATATTACCATATGTTGTGTCTTGTATGTTCAGAATAATTTCTTATAATTAAGGGAAGAAAATTATGATGCCCTTAGAGCTTCATGTGTGTTGGCTTCTGTTCTTCCTCTGTTTGATCATGCCTCAGTGGGCTGGTGGAAAGGATCTGGTGAAAGTGATTTCATTATAAATTTCTGTTTTATTGTTAAATTGTCTGGGCCTTGGTCACCAAATCTCCTCAGCATCCTTGGCTTAGGTGGAATATTGTTACACCGAGCAGCTTGGATATTCTTTTAGTGTGGAAATGCAAAATGAGTAAGAAAACTCAGATGTGCTTTTATTAGAAAAATCCTTAGATACTACAATGTGCAAGTCAGAGGATTATGGCAAGAAGTGATACCAGAAAAAAAAACCCATCTTGCCCTTTGTTGAGCCAACTCTTGAAGCTTTAAGGACTGAAATATTTTTCTGGTGTGCATAGATAAAGACTTAAAGTTTCAGGTTTGCTTGTCTCTTACTAAAAGGAAGAAAAATATTTCTCTCCCTCCCACCTTTAACCACTTCATTTCAGACCACAGAGCTTATTAATATTCAGTGATATGTCTAGGCTTAAACAGATAAAAATAGCCAAGCCTTTCATTTAGAAACAGACTTCTGTAAGCACAAGCTTATTTTCTCTATCGCTGCACGTATAACTGTCTGTCTATGCAGATAGATCATCCATCTCCTTCCAGTGACCAGCTTGTGAAATGATGGTCGTTGTGACTTATTTTTTTTTCATGAAAGGCTGCCCGTTAGCACATTTGTCTGTTTCTTTTTCAACCCTACTTGAACCTGCAACCCCCCCCATATTAAAACACGTTAAATATCTGTTAAATAGCCCTATATCTGTTAAGAGGAAGATATATATATCTCTCTCTATATATAGCCCTATATCTGTTAAGAGGAAGCCCTATATCGGTTAAGATCGCCTCCAGTAAGAGGCGATCCTTGGTCATCCCCAACGTTAGCGTTATCTGCACATTATAGAGCTGTGCTATCTAATACAGCAGCTGCTGGTCATGTGAAGATTTACATTTACATTTATTAAAGTAAAATAATTCAGTTTTTCAGTTGCACCAACCACATTTCAAGGGCTCAATAGTTGCATGTGGCTAGTGACTACTCTACTACATGGCACAGAGTATTTCAATTTTTTCAGAAAGTTCTATTAGACAGTACTGCTATAGAAGCTCTACTGAGTAAATATATCTGTTGACTAAAGAAAAAAAAAATCAAGCTTTTAGAGAATTAAAGTTAATTTTATTCAGAAGTCTTACTGAGGTCTATAGACTACGGTCTATAGCCCCAGGGCAGTTGTCAGACTGTTTCAGCATAATATTTTAGCCCACAGCTTATGTACATGTGGTAGGGGTTCTGTACTTGCAAAACCACATAAAACTTGCTCAGAAGTTATATTAAAGCAGAATCACCTCGAAGTTTGGGTGTAAAAATACATCTGGTTGTAGATTACAGAAGCATAATCACTAACTCTGTCAGACGTTATCTTATGTCCAGGGAAAGGCAAGGACAAGGGTCATTTATCTTTTACGAAATGTAGTGACTCAGGCAAAAGACGTAAGGTGGGAGGGAGGTGTGTGCTCTCTGTGTTTTGTCTCCAAAACATCTTTCAAAAGAGCTGCACATCATCACAGAGTCAGAGGCTTTGTGAAATTAGAATAGCAAAGGGAAATGAGCAAACATGGCTTCTCTGCTACTTTGTCTCACACGGTATATAGGCAGCCATTGCAAATTCCAAGTTGACTATGACTATTATTTTTATGACAGTTCATGATGTTTAACTAACTATAAGTTTGGTGGGGTTTTTTTGTCAAACGGTTTTGCGGGGTTTTTTTTTGTTTTTGGGGTTTTTTTTTGGTCAAATAGTTCATGTTTTTCTTTTCTTTTTTCTTTGTTTTTCTTTTTTTTTTTTTTTTGAGATGGAGTCTCACTCCATTGCCCAAGCTGGAGGCAATGGCGCAGCCTCAACTCACTGCAACTTCTACCTCCCAGGCTCATGCCTCAGTCTCCCAAGTAACTGGGACTACAGGCAGCTGCCACCACACCCGGCTAATTTTTGTATTTTTAGTAGAGATGGTGTTTCACTACGTTGGCCAGGCTGGTCTTGACTCCTGACCTCAAGTGATCTGCCCACCTTAGCTTCCCAAAGTGCTGGGATTACAGGCATGAGGCACCGTGCCCGGCCTCATGTCTTTCAATCTGCAAAAAAAAAAAAAAAAAAAAAAAAGATTCTTACATGCACCACTTGAGTGTAATAATCCAAAAACCAGGCAGTCCTTGGTCTAGTTCAGATGTCACCACCACCAGCTGTATGTCTCCCTTAACCTCTGAGTGTAGATTCTTTCCTATAAAATGGAGACAATGATGTTACCTGCCCTGCTATTTCATCATCAATAAGCAGGGATTGTGTCTTATGTCTTATTTATCTTTGTAACCAGGAAGCTTAAAACAGTGAGTGGTACACAGCTGATGCTCCATAAATGTTCATTAAGCTAAACAATGAAATAATTTACATGGCTCCCTTTCATTACTTCAACGTGTTCTTTGATATATAACTAGATGGAGGGACTTTATCTGCTAAAATTTGAGGAAAGGTGCCGATGGCAACATAAAATTTAGGCTGAAGAAAACATGTCTAAAGAGGATTTTTAGAAAGTTTTAAGGAAATTACAACAAAGATCTTGTAAATTCTTGAAAGCTTTCTGAGTCAGAGTGATGCGATTTAACTGTTACCCTTAGCTGCACCTGGCTTCAAAGCAAGAGTGACCAGGCCTAGTTGTATACAGGTTACAGTTATATGAGAGATTAAAAATAGAACATGTAAATTAGTTTCTCAGTATCATTTAAATGGTAAAGGATCTTTTTCTCTTTTACCTTCTGTTCCCCAAAGCCTTACTACCTCCAAGTCTGTATGACAGCCATAGTTTTGAGAGGGTTTAGAGAGAGCACAATAACTTCTTGCCCAGTAGATACCAGCATTTTTTCATAGGTATTATATACATGAAGCCACATTTTTAAAATGAACACTCACAAGACAAAGCATTGCAAACCACTGACCAATATGCATGTTTAAGTCAGATTTTTTCAAGTAGCTTCTAAATTACTAGGGAAGCAAGCCAACCAGCCAGATGTGTGTGCAGTAGAATTCCAGCTGAGAGAAGCACAGAAGTCAGGCTGTACTGGCAGTTTGGAAGAAGGGTTGGGTTACTCTGGGAAGACATTCTGGAAAGAAGGACCAAATGTTCAAAACAGATTAGCACCCTGACAGATTGGGAATGGGTTGAAGAATCTTTGGGGCCAAAAGACTATGAGGATTACATTGTTCTTTGCTTTTCTTTGTAAAGTCAGGGCCCAGATGTGCTGAGCTCCAGGGATGAGCTGACCAAGCACATTGCCAGGTCTCAACTCTTTATTTACTTCACAAGGAGATGAAAGTCAGCTCTCCGCAGCTCCTTAGCACAGAAGAACTTGGTTCGATGTTTGCCATTCATTATATGCCACCTTTGCTGAGGTGGTTTCACGTACACTCATCTTCATTAGGTGATGTTTGGTGGGCCTACGCTCATTTGCATGTTTTACAAGACTTCTATCATGTCATTGAAGTGGGAAAATGGCCCTGACTGTCTCTTTTCTAATCTGGCTTCTATATCTTATCATCTTCTTTATTTAATTAAATGGGAGTGATATACAGATGAGGAGGTCTGGGGAGGTATTCAATTTTCTGTCTGGTATTACTTTGATCTGTTATTGATCATATTCTCAAAATACACTTTAAGGATGGTAGAAAATATACTCTCCAAATGTTGATTTGATGCAGACCTAATTCTATAAATTCAATAAATAACAAATTAATATTCCAAATCCTTTTCCTGCCACTTTTGTTTTCTTAGGATAGTCATTCCAGATCTGAGTTCCTTTAGGATGTCAGAAGCTCTTTTGCAGACATCAGGCAGCATTTCAAGTCTTCTCATTTCTATGCTAAAACATTATTACGTCCTTTGGCTCCTTAGGTTGCATGGGAGTCTGGATCCCTCTGGCCTAAACCACATAAGTGATTGGTCAGTCTCAAATCTTGAGCATTGTCCCATCCTCTTATCCACCCTTTTCCAAAACACATACAAACACAGCTCATCCTGGGAGACTGTGTGGTCCAGGGAAAGAATAACTGGACAGACAGGGAGTATAGGGGCCTGGGTTCTAGTTACCAGTATAGGGGCCTGGGTTCTAGTTACCAGCAACTAGCATAGACAATTCTCTCCACTCCTTTGTTTTCTTCAACTGCAAAGTGATAAAGCTGGAATAGGTCATAGATAAGGCTCTGCCAGCTATGACATGGCTTAAATCCACGAAGCCTGGAGAATACTCAGGCAAAAACAATAGGGAGGGCAGAACTCATTAAGAGACTGCATCTCCTCATTGCAAATGTAAGAAAATTGGAAGCAGCAGACTTAGACTTCTCAGTTGGTACTTTTCATCTGGTTTGGAAAGAAATCAGAAAGTAAAAGATAGAAGAAACACTTGTTTAAAACTGCTTCTTTTAATGAATTTCTTTTTTAAAAAAATTGCCCTAAGTGTTTCTCCAGAAATAAGAGATTTTTTCTTTCCCACATCTCTGATTCCAGGAAGTTTCTAAGTTCTCTGTGTTGCAGAACATTTGGTAAAGTATTTGACGACTATGAGAGCTATTTTTGGATATTTCTTTTATATGAAAATCTTTAGGCACACTCTTTTGTTTTTTTTTTTTTTTTTTGGAGACGGAGTTTCGCTCTGTCGCCCAGGCTGGAGTGCAGTGACGCGATCTCGGCTCACTGCAGGCTTCCCCTCCCGGGTTCACACCATTCTCCTGCCTCAGCCTCCCGAGTAGCTGGGATTACAAGCACCCACCACCATGCCTGGCTAATTTTTTTGTATTTTTAGTAGAGATGAGATTTCATTGTATTAGCCAGGATGGTCTCAATCTCCTGACCTCGTGATCCACCCACCTTGGCCTCCCAAAGTGCTGGGATTACAGGCGTTAGCCACCGCGCCTCTCCTATGCACTCTTAAATAGTTTTTAAATGTGTGTGTGTGCATCCATGTCTTAGAATTCATAGTGTATGTAGAGGAAAATGGATTAATTTCTCAAAAAGTAAAATTTCATAAATTTATCTACTGTGCAAATTAGCAGCATATCCCTTAGTGTCTTCCCCTAAGATTCCTCACTGTTTCTGTGTCATATTGCCCCTCCGCCTGGTGTACTGTTCTCCCACTCCTTTGCCCCAACCACATACACCCCAGGGTTTAGAGCAGCAGCTTCTAGCCCATTTTCACAGTCTCTGGTCCCGGCAGAATGCCTATTGAGTCTTTGGTCTTTATATCATAACCTTTCATTCATTCATCTAATCCAAAAAATATTTTATATGCCAGACATTTTGCTAGATGTGTCATAAATAAAAGGGAAGGTCCCTGTTCAACCTCTCCACCCAATTGTGGGAGAAACTGACATTAAATAAATAATAGCTGATTATTTTGTTAAAATTATAATAGTGTTACATAGGAGAAGTCACTGTGTCTCAGGAGTGTAGAACGGGGAAACTAATTAGTCAGTGACTGTATGAGAGGAGTATTAGGGAAGACCCCCCCAGAGGAAATGATATTTTCTTAGACTTTAAAGGAAGATGAAGAGTTGTCCAGTAGAAGATAAAGTGGGGTGATGCCTAATGCATTGTTCAATAAATATTTGTTGAATGAATTTGTAAACAAAACTTCCAGCAAGCATTATGGGTATTGATTATGAGGCTAATCATAGTAGTCAGCATGTATAAGAAGGTAAAAACCGCATATATTTTAGGACCAGGCAGCTCTTATTCATTCTGGCAGTGACATGGAACTGAGAAAGGCCAGCTGACCTAAAGAGATCAAACTTTTGACCTTGCCCTATTTAATCCAGGACCCTAAACCACTGTGGTAACTAGACACAGACAGTTGTGATATTTGAATACTTCAAAAGCCTTAAAAAGGAAGAACATTGAGTCTTTTGTGAAAATACTCCTAATCACAATGTTTGCATTACAAACTGAAATCCAATGGAATAAACCCTGGCTGGCCTATGTGGTAAAACTATCATATTTTTCATAATGACTGTGTAAACTCATTATAAAATCATAATTTTGAGGTTTCATACCCATCATGGTTCAAGATAAGTTAGTTTTGGCAAAATGCATCTTCTTGGCTTTAGAGACTGTGATCCATCTTTGTGACATCAAAGAAGGGGAGCATAAGTGTTGACTGGAATCCCAAACTTTTCACCTTCCTTTGATGCCAAGCCAAGCCTAAACTTTCATCGAAAGTACATCAATTTTTTACATGGTGTAATGAGGAGTTTGTAGCATAATTTGCAACATAGGTTGTTTTACTTGAATGCTTTTTCCCTTCCTGGATCCTTTTCCCTGACCTGAGAGAATGAAAATAAATCTCATATCATCTTCACCAATTTTCTCTTCATCCCACCTGGATGTGTGTTCTCTTAGGTTACCAACTGCCCAACAAATACGTCAACTGCAAGATGTTCTATCAAGCAATTCACTACTTCCTCCCATCTCAATCTTCGGGCTGTGCATATGGAAATGAACATTTCATTATGACTGTATGACCTACAGATCTCCCTCTCTCTCACTCCCTATCATCTCTCCCAGGGAGGCAATCAAAATGAAATGATTTTAAGATTCTAGCACTCCCAACTCTAAGGTAAATAGCATCTGACGTCCTCATTAAGTCCATATTCAGTTTTTAGGTCTTCTGGTTGAAAGAAGAATAATCTAGAAGGACAACTAATATTTAAAAAGGCCTTTCCCCTAAAATTTAATATTGTAAGTGGTAGTACTTTTTTGGACAGCACAGACTTGGTTTGGAAATCCAAAAATAACAAAAGGTGGTTTAATTTTCTTACCCCATGTCAAGTTTTACCTGTTTTTTGTTTGTTTGTTTGTTTGTTTTAATTCTCAAAGTAGGGATAGAAAATTTTGTGGTATGAAAAACTATGAAAGATCTTACCTCTGAAAAAAACTCCATTTGAATGAACCCTAATTTAATGAACAGGTGAAAGGTCAGCAACCTAGAAAACTGGAGTGTAGTCACGGAATTTACAAAGCCCTCTAACATTACTGGGCCTAAATTTCACCTGTATGTAAAGTAGAAAAAAGTGGTCCCCAGCCCTTTCTAGAGTTTTAATGAAATCGTCTATTGCTTTAAATTAAAGACACATCTGCTAGGTTCCTTTACCAGCATCAGAGTTGATGTTCAAACATATTATTTCAAAATTATTCTGCGAAATGTTGAGGTTATCTGTCTTTAAAGTGCTGTTGCGAAAGTATATTGTTGAATTTGCAACTCACAGCTAGAAAGCGATATAAATCTTACAAGTTGCACTGAGGTCTTTCTAGATGAAAATGATCCAGCAATCATGAACTCCTGTATTATCTGTCACTATCTCATAAGTCACATGATTTGAAGAGAAGATCATTCGGAGCAGTGGAAAAATGAAATCAAACATAGCTCCTACCTCAGATTGAAGAGATGTCCTCTCTGATTCTTTAAAGTATTTCCTGTTCTCCTACCCACCTCCTCTGTTGTCTGCAGGACTCAAAAAGATAAGTTTATAGTGAGATAAGAATCCTCCAACTTACATATTAGAGCTTCTGCAATTAAGGAAAAAGAGAAATCAGGCTGGGCACCGTGGCTCATGCCTGTAATCCCAGCACTTTGGGAGGCTGAGGCAGGTGGATCACCTGAGGTCAGGAGTTTGAGACCAGCCTGGCCAACATAGCAAAACCCCGTCTCTACTAAAAATACAAAAGTCAGCTGGGTGTGGTGGCGGGTGCCTGTAATCCCAGCTACTCAGGAGGCTGAGGTAGGAGAATTCCTTGAACCCAAGAGGCGGAGGTTGCAGTGAGCTGAAATGGCACCACTGGACTCCAGCCTGGGTGACAGAGTGATACTCTGTCTCAAAAAGAAAAAAAGAAAAAGAAAAATCTATGGGTGAAGACAGATGGAATGGCATACCTTGGAGTAGCATTTGCTAATTCAAACCATACTAAAGTTCTCAGCACAGAAGGGAGTCCATCTGCTATGTAGATGAGAGAATGGGACCAGGAAAGCCAGGAAAACAAAGCCATGATTCTTTCAACTTTTTGGCACTTTAATAAATGAATGGCATGTCCTGTCTTCTCCATGAACTCAGCAAAGCTACAACTAAGCTCCTCACCTTGGAAGTTCACCATGTGCCCACTTTAACCTATGGATGGGCCCCTTGGCCCTCTACCTTTTCAGTGTCCTCAACTGTGTAAGCTTCCTGTGATGCATTGACTGCTGTAACCAGGCGATGTTTTGGGAGCTCCAATGTCTTGTCTAGCACATGACCTGAGGCTGTAGCATGTTCTTTCAAGTATTATCGCTAAAGAGGTCCCATTCGACTTCCTCTGACTGATCAGACCAGTGTTTTCAGCTACCTGGCCCTTCTAAGTCAGGGTCACTAGAGTATCAGGAGGTTTGTAACTTGTTCTTTGGTGTCTTGTGTTTTCCTGTCTTTGAACTTGAGGAAAGCTGCTTCGGGATGTTCACAACATCAACCAAACAGTGAAAACCACAGCACCCTACAGGAAAGTCTGCATTTCTCTCAAAACATGCAAAACACAAAATTGGGTGGAACCATAGAAGGTTATGGATAACTCACTACAGTCTGGACTTTCAAAGGTAAATGTAATAATTGACTCATGGCTATCACTTCTGGGAGATCTTTCAGGAGAGATACCTATGTTTCTGAAAGTCTGCATGCTTGCCTTTATTTTTTCTAACTTACTATAAATTCTTGTCAATTCTGGTCATTTTGGTTAAACTCGTTTCTACTGTCACTTGTTCATGCTGTCCACTAATAAAAACAGTGTTTTTTAGACTGTGCTTCATGGAGCCCTAGGGGCCCGAGAAAGCATTTCAGGAGCTATTTTGGGGCCAGGGAGAGGCTGAGTGAGTCAGGAACCAGATCACGCTGTTTCTGTCACCAAATACACACACACACACACACAAACACATACACACAGATACAATACCAAGTACAAAATGAGGCACAAAGTCCAATAAAAATAATCCCTTGTGTATACTATATATGCATATGTATTATATATATGCGTATATATACATACATGTGTATGTATATATCCATATGTATATATGGTATATATAATATATACTATGAGGTTGTATATTTACTATGCCTCATATAGTATATACACAACATCTATAGTATATATGTATATATACTCTGTGTGTGTGTATATATATTTGTTTTGAAACAATGAAACTCTATATAAAACTTTGGAGAAAAGAGTTCTTTAATTAAAATTAGTTTGAAAAATCTCTGGGTTGACTATCCAAAAATGTGTATATAGTTGAATACAATCCATGAAATCCTAAGTAATATACTAGTAGAGAACAGAACTGTCAAGATTGCATTCCTTTTGGTTAAGTTCTGTATGCATCAGAAAGAATTGAGTACAGACAAAAACCCATGCTCATTCATTTAGCCATTCATTCTGCTACTATTTATTGACATTTTTTTGGTATGTGTTCCAAGCCCTGGGAAAACTAACCTACTTTTGTGAGATACTGTTGTTCTACCTGTAATGCGAGTGAACAAATCTTAATAAGGACAAATACAAGTTTTTAAATGTTTACTGCATTTTCTCATTTGTTCCTTTCATCAAACATTCAACCTGCCAGGTAATTACTATTATCTGCTTGCTTCAAATAAGGAAAGTAAACCTCAGAGAAATGAAGCAATTTTTTCGTGATCACTCATCCAGTGAATAGTCTTTCAACTCTTTCCTAACCCTCTCCAGCTTGTCAGCTTAGCTATGGAATCTCAGACAGGGCACACTATCTCTGAGCTCAGCTGAATCACATATAAAATATATGTAATATCTTTCCTATCTCATATGTTTGCAAAACTTTAAAGGAGCTAACATGTGCTAGTGCTTTTCAAGGCAAAAACCAAACCACATTATACTGGTACTAGTTGATGAATTATTTTTACTGGACTTTGTGCTTGATTTTTGTACTTTGGGCTTTGCTAATCAGAAGGTCAGAATCAATCATTATACAACTATGGATCAAAGCAAGGCATGGGCAGTTGTAAAGACCACAAGTTGGAAGAATGCTTCTCAAAATATCTGGGGTTAAAAACCAGCTAGTTCTTTTAAATTCCCAGTTCCTCATGGATGAATACACAAAAAATAAACACCTCCTTTTTTGTCATTAGCTTTAAGGGATTTTAAATTATTGCAACATTCTAAATGCAATTCTCAATTTCGGTACGAATCTTATCATGAACTGATAAGAAACAGTTCTCAGTAGTCTGTGAACACACTTTCAACAGTACTGGGTTAGGATATCTGCAAATTGGTTGAAGTTTCAATTTTCAAAATTCTGTACAGAGTTGTCCTTGAACCTACAAATATGAGCAAAAAATCAGCCCCCAAAAAAAGAGAACAGGAGAAGAAAAAAGTTCTTCATACACTGTATCAGGTTCCCTAGTCTAGAGAAACATAAAGGGGAAATTTTGTCCCAAAGCAGTCATTTCATGATTTATGTAATAGAGATGCTCCAACCAAGGACACCATAAAACCAATTTGTATAAAGTAAGTTTTATGTATATCCATCAGAAAACTCCTCTAAATGCTCCAACTAAAATTGAGATGTAGTTGAAAAAAGATTTTTGCTTTCTCCTCTATAGAGTGAGAGGTTATATTAATATTCCTTCTAATATTTTGTGCTTTTGCATCAGAAGCTAACCCAGTGCCTGGGTATTATAAAAAGCCAGCAGAATTTCTCTGGTAGGAACTTTCTGCCCAGAGACCTCTGTTCTGTTGCTTTTCCCTTGCTGTTACTCACAACTGCATGTAACAATCTCATACCTTAGTTATCTTCTTTTTTTCTGATATTTAGAATGTCTAGTAGAGCTGCAAATGGCATGTCATATTTTATCAGGAGATGGCATTGACGAATGTGTGCAGAAAACACCCCTGAGTTAGACACTTTGAGTCATGCACAATGAGCAGCAGTTCAGTACTTAACGCTTCACAAAGCTCAAAGCTGTTTAAATGAAATGTATATTTTTGGCTTTTGGTAGTCTATGCTGCTGTTGTGGAAGGTGATAGTTAGCAGGTTTAAGAAATATATTTTTGGGCTTTCTAGAGTGAATAATTTGAATCGTACCAGCAGCAATGCTTTGTGAGCTGAAGACTTGATGCAGTCTCTTAGGAACTGTCCTTTTAGAAGAGCGGGTTCTTAGAGGCCACATCCTGCCTTTCAGATAGAGATATCAGTTTCTACTAGGAATAGTTCCTTTCATACTACACATAAGTAGATAGTGAGACTAATTAGCACGATTGAAACCGCGGCTGCAAAATTATGACTGAGACAGTGAAAGAGATCTAACTTAACTGACTCCATCTTGCTTCTAACCTCCATGCTGTCCTCGTTCATTCCTGGGCATAGGACGAACTAATTTTGGGAGAAATTTAGTTTATAGTTTAAAAAAAAGATGGTTACAGCCCTTTCTCAAAGACCTCCTTCCTTCCTGGGGACTAGACCAACATTAGCCACAAGGTTAGAAATTACGATTTAGGAGTCATACAGCTGGAGGCTACAAGAATCTGACCCTCCCTAAACTGCTCCTAAGATCAGGGCTTGAGATACTTTGCAGACCCTGCACTTGATGGATCAGCTGGCACCGCCCAGATTAATAAACTGGCTCATCTGATCCTATGGCCCCCATCCAGGGACTGACTCAGCACAAGAAGACAGCTTCGACTCCCTATGATTTCGTCCCTGTCAACCAGCACTCCTGGCTCCCTGGCTTCTGCCGACCCATCAAGTTATCCTTAAAAATTCTGCTCCCTGAATGCTCAGGGAGATTGATTTGAGTAATAATAAAACTCCAGTCTCCCACACAGCCGGCTCTGTAAATTACTCATTCTCTATTGCAATTCCTCTCTCTTGATGAATCGGCTTTGTCTAGGCACCTGGCAAGGTGAACCCCTTGGGTGATTACACTAGCACTGGTTTTTGTTTGCCACTACAGCATGAATTATGTCTTTTAAATGGCAATAGAAACTTTTTTTACTGCCCTTTATTTTATTTATTTATTTATTTTTTAAGACAGAGTCTCGCTCTGTCGCCAGGCTGGAGTGCAGTGGCCCGATCTTGGCTCACTGCAACCTCTGTCTCCCAGGTTCAAGCGATTCTCCTGCCCCAGCTTCCTTAGTACCTGGGACTACAGGCGCCCGCCACTACGCCCAGCTAATTTTTGTATTTTTAGTAGAGAGGGGGTTTCAGCATGTTGGCCAGGATGGTCTTGATCTCTTGACCTTGTGATCTGCCAGCCTCAGCCTCCCAAAGTGCTGGGATTACAGGCGTGAGCCACCATGATTCTGACTTTTCTATTGTATCACGCTGATGGCAAGGAAGGGCGGTAGGAAAGCCTGCCAAGGAAAGTGAGGACGGCCTGCATATTCTTAAGCACTGTGGGACACTGTTCTGTCGAGATTGCCCACCCCATTGCCTTCTCGGGGAGGGATGAGTCACGGCCAGGAGCAGCTCCTGGTCATCTACTGCACCACGTATGCAGAGGGAAGACACACTCCCAGAGAAGAAAATGCTGGGAAAAAGAGACCACAGCCTTTGTATGGTGGCTCAATGTAAGTCCTTCTTGACATGCCCAAGTGTACAACTCCTTTTTGGGGTTGGAGCGCTTTGCTTTTGAGGGTGTAGATTGGGGTGTGGGGAAGTGGTGAAGTGACGTGAAACTGGAGGTCTGGAGCTCCCCCTAGAGGCCAAATGTATTTTACCCTGAATCAAGAAAACCTGGAGCTAGAAGGCTGGAGGCTTGGCTCATCAAACCTAAAGTAAGAGTAAGAATCAGCAGTATTGTCAGCACTACCCCGGGAAGGGAGAGATTCTAAACCTAGTGAACAGTGCAGGTCCAGAATCCTTTATGTGAAGTTCTAAAACTCAAACAACTTTGAAAATGGAAACTCTTTTGAGACCTATTTGGCAACAACATTTACCTGCAATATGAGGACATAGTCTTTATTATCTTAATGTATTTTTATATTTTATGACAGATATATTAATGTGTTTAATCATGAGAGGCTGCCCGTATTCCTACTAGGAATGTTAAAAGGTAGAGTTCCCACTAGGGATGTTTTAACTGTTTACTTCTCTCAAATCTTAACAATTCAGAAATCTGAACTACATCTGGACCCAATCAGCCAAAGGACTATAGGCCTGTGTATTATAATGCTCACTACTGTGTGGGCCTCAATCACAGCTCAACCTGTGCCATGTGAGTTTGAACAAGTGACTTACTGGCTGGAAAGCTCAGTTTCTTCTTTAGTAAGATGGAGATATCACTAGTTTAGATATTACATGAGTTTATGCACAGTGTTCAGCCCAGGACCTGGCAAATAGTAAACATCTAACAGTGTTAGTGATTATCATACTTTGTTATTATTACTTGATGTGAAAAAGTGCATACCCCACATTACTCTGATTCACAGTCACCAAAGAGTCATTTGACTACCAGTCACCAGGTCCACTGTTACTAGGAAGGTGAAATCTTGAATGATGAACATGAGCTTTGGGGCCACTGATGATCCATTATAAATCAATAATTTGATATTCTAGATCCTATCTTAATCTCTTGAGTATCTAGAAAAATCAAACCAAACAAAAATCAGAGACACCTTTGGTTCTGAGACACACCTATACACCTACAGCCTTACTGGTTGCAAGCAGGCTTTAGTTACAGACAGCCAGACAGCCAAGAGCATTTTGAAGGTGGCAAAACTAAGGCAAAGAAATAGAATAATTTTTTTTTTGACATGAGCACAATAATTGTATGTGGGTCTTGGCAAATGGTTTGTCATTAGTTGACAATGATCCAAAAATCTAGAATAAAATTTTTTTTGTTTGTTTATTTGTTTTTGACACGGAGTCTCACTCTGTCCCCCAGGCTGAAATGCATTGGCATGATCTCAGTTCACTGCAACCTCTGCCTCTTGGGTTCAAGCGATGCTCCTGCTTCAGCATCCCTGAGTAGCTGGGACTACAGCTGCGTGCCACCACTCCCAGTTAAATTTTGCATTTTTAGTAGAGACGGGGTTTCGCCATGTTGGCCAGGCTGGTCTCAATCTCCTAACCTCAGGTGATTCGCCTGCCTCAGCCTCCCAGAGTGCTGGGATTACAGGTGCAAGCCACTGCACTTGGCCTAGAATAAAATTTTCTAAAATGTTGTACATAAAATACTAGTTCTGTAAGAATAAAAAAATTTCCCCAAATTATTTAAAAATGAAACCCTTCTTTCAGGGAATATTTATTAACACCCACAGAATTTGTGTTAGATAGTGTACCTGGGGAAATACTGTTTCAGAGAGTATCAAGTTCTGTATATAATTCAGGCAGATCATTCTTGGCTATTAGGTAATTTCAAGCGTGTCAAAATTTAATTTTAAAAAAATGAAATAATCACTCTCATCTGAATGTAAAATGAATACATATCAAATATTTTATTTAATACATTAATGAAGGAATCAGTAAGATGTTAAAACTGATTCAAAAATAATCTGAAGAATAGACACATATAGGTACTCAGCAGTACAGAAATGAATTTACTAATTGATGCAGAACTATTTAATACCTATAGGACAATAAAATTTAACGTTTGAAATGATCTTTCCAGCCGGGCATGGTAGCTCACGCCTGTAATCGCAGCACTTTGGGAGGCCGAAGCGGGTGGATCACTTAAAGTCAGGAGTTTTGAGACCAGCCTGGCCAATATGGTGACTCCGTCTCTACTAAAAACACAAAAATTAGTCGGTCGTGGTGATGGGCACCTGTAGTCCCAGCTACTCAGGAGGCTGAGGCAGGAGAATCACTTGAGCCCGGGAGGCAGAGGTTGCAGTGAGCTGAGATTGCGCCACTGCACTCCAGCCTGAGCGACAAACAAGACTCCATCTCAAAAATAAAAATAAAGTCTTTCCTACAAGGCATGAATTAATTATATACCAATTAGACAAAATGCATTTGTATTTCTACAGAGAAGAATTATTTGCATCACCCTGTTTCTCCAATTAATAAAGTGATAAAACAGTGATGGGGATCAGGACATGCTACCCTAAAATATGGCACCTTTGCATATGGGATATATAAATACATTGGTATGCTCTTCTCTTGTTAATCCGTATTGTTATAGGTATCCCAGCAAGTGAGGTTACAATCCATAGAAAGAAATGATGTATCATGTGACTTTGAACAAGTGACTCACTGGTTCTAAGGCTCACCTTCTTTAGTAAGATGTGGATACCAGTAGTTTAGATATTAAGTGAGATTATGCACAGTGTTCAGCCCAGGACCTGGTAAATAATAAACAGCCTTCTCAAAGCAAGGAGAATATTCCTTTAGAATCAGACAACTCCCTAGTTGTCCACTAGATAAGGAGCATTCCAGTGAACTGCACACTGCGGTAGGCAGACTAGTGCCCCTCCAGCCCCGCACCCCAAGGTATCTATGTCCTAATTCCCCAAACCTATTAATATGTTATTGTGTCCAGAATTGGTGGGTTCTTGGCCTCGCTGGCAGCCGTGGACCCTTGCGGTGTTACAGCTCTTAAAGATGGTGTGTCCAGAGTTTGTTCCTTCAGACGTTCAGATGTGTCTGGGGCTGCTTCCTTCTGGTGGGTCTCACTTGACAGGAGTGAAGCTTCAGACCTTGGCAGTGAGCCTTACAGCTCTTAAAGTCAGCGCATCTGGAGTTGTTCGTTCTTCTCGGTGGGTTCCAGGTCTCGCTGGCTTCAGGAGTGAAACTGCAAACTTTTGCGGTGTTACAGCTCATAAAGGTGGCGTGGACCCAAAGAGGAAGCAGCAAAAAAATCTATTGTAAAGAGCGAAAAAACAAAGCTTCCACACTGTACCAGGGTACCCAACCAGGTTGCCACTGCTGGCTCCGGCAACCTGCTTTTATTCCCTTTTATCTGACCCCACCCACATCCTGCTGATTGGTCCATTTTTCAGAGAGCTGATTGGTCCGTTTAACAGAGAACTGATTGGTCCATTTTGACAGAGTGCTGATTGGTGTGTTTACAATCCCTGAGCTAGATACAGAGTGCTAGATAGAAAAGTTCTCCAAGTCACCACTAGGTGAACTGATTGGTATATTTACAAACCTTAAGCTAGACACAGGGTGCTTATTGGTGTATTTACAATCCCTGAGCTAGGCACAGAGTGCTGATTGGTGCATTTACAATCCTCTAGCTAGACAGAAAAGTTCTCCAAGTCCCCACTAGGTTAGCTAGATACAGAGCACTGATTGGTGTATTTACAAACCTTGAGCTAGACCCAGGGTGCTGACTGGTGTATTTACAATCCGTTGGCTAGACATAAAGGTTCTCCAAGTCCCAGCTAGACTCAGGAGCCCAACTGGCTTCACCTAGTGGATCCAGCACCAGGGCCGCAGGTGGAGCTGACGGCCCCTCCAGCGCCATGTCTGCACTCCTCAGCCCTTGGGCGATCAATGGGACCTAGCACAGTAGTGCAGGGAGTGGTGCTTATATGGGAGGCTTGGGCCACCCAGGAGCCCACGGTGGTGGGGGAGGCTCGAGCATGGGGACTGTGGGTTGCAGGCCCAGAGCCCTGGCCCAAGGGGAGGCAGCTGAGGCCTGGGGAGAATTTGAGCACAGCACCTGCGGGCCAGCACTGCTGGGGGACCCTGTGTACCCTCTGTAGCTGCTGGACCGGGTGCTAAGCCCCTCACTGCCCAGGGCCAGTGGTGCCAGCCAGCTGCTCCAAGTGTGGGGTCCACCGAGCCCACGCCCACCTAGAACTCATGCTGACACACAAGTGCCTCACACAGCCCCGGTTCCCACCCGCGCCTCTCCCTCCACACCTCCCTGCAAGCAGAGGGAGCTGGCTCTGGCCTCTGCCAGCCCAGAGAGGGGCTCCCACAGTGTCATGGCGGGCTGAAGGGCTCCTCAAGCACCGCCAGAGTGGACGCCAAGGCCGAGGAGATGCCAAGAGCTAGGGCTGCTAGCATGTTGTCACCTTTCATTATGTTACATGGGAAAGGGGAATGAAGGTTGTAGATGAAATTCAGTGCTAATCTAGTGACTTTAAAATAAGGAAATTGTCCTGGTTTATCCAGGTGGACTCAGTGTAACCACAAGTAAGTGTCCTATAAGATACAAAAGAGGGGCAGAGAGAGAGGTCATAGTCAGAGAGAGACTTGAAGATACCACATTGCTGGCTTTGAAGATAGAAGACGAGGCCACAAACCAAGGAATACAAGCAACCTCTAGAAGCTGAAGAGACAAGAAAATGGATTTTCCTCTACAGCCTTCGGAAGAAATGATGCTCTACCAACACCTTGATTTTAGCTTAGTGAAACCCACTTCAGACTTCTCACCTCCAAAGGTATAAAATAATAAATTTGTGTTGTTTTGATCTACTAGGTTTATGGTGTTGGGGCGGAAAACACTACCCAAAAGTATTAAGAAATGAAAGAGTTTGGGAGGGCCTCAGAAGCAAGAAGGTCCTTGTGATCTTCGCCTACTTTTCTGCTTGAGAACTGATCAAAAAAGAAATTCTCTAACCTAACTTGCCTGAAAATATTTCATAAGATGCTCATTCTAGAGGGGTCCTGCCCCATACCTGGGGGAAAGAAATGCTATAGAGAGAGGCCAAGAAGAATCTGAGCAGACAGGTCTGGCCAGGTTTCCCCTCTCAGTCTATTATCATTAGATCATACCCTTTTGTCCAGTCACATTTCTACACAGCTGTCCATTCTTCATCAAACCTAAGCATAAAAGTAGACTGTTTCTTCTGGGTGTTTGGGTCTTCACTTCTTTTTCTTTTTCTTTTTTCTTTTCTTTTTTTTTTTTTTTTTTTGAGACAGAGTCTTACTTTGTTGCCCAGGCTGGAGTGCAGTGGCTTGATCTTGGCTCACTGCAACCTGTGTCTCCTGGGTTCAAGCAATTATCATGCCTCAGCCTCCCAACATAGCTGGAATTACAGGCATGCACCAGCATGCCTGGCTAATTTTTGTAATTTTATTAGAGACAGGATTTCACCATGTTAGCCAGGCTGGTCTCAAACTCCTGTCCTCAAGCAATCTGCTTGCCTTTGCCTCCTAAGTGTTGGGATTACAGGCATGAGCCACTGCACTTGGCCCCTGGGTCTTCATTTCTGAAGGCTCCTTTGTCATATTAAACTTTGATTAAGTAATTTGTTATGCTTTTCTCTTGCTAAGCTTTCTTTTGTTATAGGAGGATCCAACTTGACCCTTATGATGGATGAGGAAAAGTATCACATCTTCCCACCTCTACAGTGGTAATTTGTCATGGTAGTTAAGAGAAAACCAATAGAGACACCAAGTAATCTCTGTGCCCATTTCAAAGTATTTTATAAAGTTTCCTAATAAAAGTACCAAACTTTGTAAAAGTGAATTTAAAAACTTATAAAACTTCTTTAAATACTTAAAATTTATAATGTAAAATAGTGCATGATACTATAGATAAAAGGACTTAAATTATTTATCAAATAGGAAAATTACAAGCACAGTTAAAAGAAGTAATTAAAAATATTTGGCTAAGATTATGAAACAATCTAGAAGTCTCTTCAGGCTTTTAACAGAGATGAGGTTTTAATCGTTTCTTATAGAATTAGTAACACTGTGATCATACTATAAATGTCTGCTAAAGAGCCTTCCCTAGAGGTTGAGATAGATCCTGTATTTGAGGCTTTTTGCCTAGATTAGGTAGTCATGTAGGTACTGCTCTGAATTCAATATCCTCTGCCTACAACTAGGTGAGGAGTTTGTTGTTTTGCAAATCATCATATTTTAGGAACAAGTGAATTTTTTTACCAAAGGGGATTTAGCTAACTGTGAATTCTTCAAGGGCTCACTTTGCAAATAGTAATAGTTGTGTCATCCATTGCTTGAGAAAGGTCATTCTTCCAGCTGGCTTAATGGAAAGAAAGGCTTCTATAAATGATTGTATAGCAGAGTGGTATGTAAAGTACAGTTGATTCTTGAGTAACACAGGTTTGAACTGTGTGGGCCCTCTTAATGCAATTTTTTTTCAATAAATATATTAGAAAATTTTTTGGAGATTTGCAACAAAAAATCAATTTCCTCACCCACCATAAGGGTCAAAGTGGATATTCCAATAACAAAAGACAGGTTAGCAAGAGAAAAGCATAACACATTTGTCTAATTAAAGTTTTATATAATGCAGGAAACTTCAGAAATGAAGACCCAAAGGCCCAGAGGAAATTTGAAAAAATTCATAGATGAACCGTGTAGCCTGGAAATATAAAAAAAATTAAGAAAACTTAGTTATGCCAAGAATGCCCTAAGTATATGTAGATATTAGTCTATTTTATCATTTACTAGAATCAAATATACACAAATCTATTATAAAAGTTAAATTTATCAAAACTTAAGTGCACAAACATAAATGGTGCCATTCACCATTTTCAGTGCAGAGAAATGTAGACAAATGGAAAGATGCTGTATGAAATCATCACCGCATGAAATAACCTGTCGTTATTGCAGTGAGCTCAAGAGTCATGAATATCCACTCAAAACATCTTGTTAAGCGAATCATCTCTGTGTGAGCAGTTTGTCTCTCCAGTGAATTGCATATGGAGGTAAGAAGTGATGTCTCATGGTTGTCACGTATCTTTCATTGTGTGTAGTGCAATACTGCAAACCTTGAATTACACCATGAGACCCATACGAAGTACCACTAGTGATGCTGAAAGTGCTCCCAAGAAGCCAAGAAAAGTTATGACATTACACGAAAAAGTTGAATTACTTAATATGTACCACAGGTTGAGGTCTGCAGCTGCAGTTGCTCACCATTTTAGACAGGTGGTTCAACTTGTAAACAGACACATAAATTTATGATATCCATAAATACATTATAGTACTGTAAATGTATTTTCTCTTCCTTGTGATTTTCCTAGTAATATTTTCTTTTCTCTAGTTTGCTTTATTGTAAGAATACAGTATATAATACATGTAACATGCAAAGTATGTGTTATCAACTTTATGTTATGGCTAAGGCTTTTGGTCAACAGTAGGCCATTAGTAGTTAAGTTTTGAGGTAGTCAAAAGTTATACGTGGATTTTCCACTGCATGAGAGTCAGTGCTCCTAGCCACCTTGTTGTTCAAGAGTCAACCGTAGCAATGGAATGTACCCCTACTGCTCCCTTTCCCACTGGGAAGTTTAATTGGAAATGGTTGTTGTGGATACAAGCCACCTTGAAAATAATGACCCGGAATCCAAATTACCAAATTAAAAGGATATTGTTGAGGAAACTTATCTACTCCTATTCCTTGCCCTGGGAGGTGACAATGACAAGCTTCAGGAGACAGCTGAAGAAAAAGTACTTGAAAATGAAAAACAGAGGGTATTTGTGTTGGTGTTGGTGGTGATGTGTGTGCATGCACGTATGCATTTGTGCATGTGTGTATGCATTTTTGCATGCATAGGAACATAGTGTTTGTATGTTTGTGTATGAGGAGAGGGGTTGCTGGATAGGTCTCCCTGCAAAGTTTGGGAAGTCAAAGAGTAGGACATAAAGTCATTCTATACCTTGGATGAATTTTACTGAGCACGGCTTTAGAATTGCAGCCAGCACCACACGGCTATATGGAAACAGGGCAGCAAGGCTCAAAGAAAGTAAAGATTTCTCTGCATGCCACACCCAGTTTTCTTCCCTGGTTTGCAATTTGTGGGACTTTGTAATTTTCTTGTTGCTCTATAGAACTCTGGATGTCAGTTGGTAGTGCACATTTATTTGCCAACTCTAAGAGGCCGCTTGGTAATCAAGGGGACAGAGAAACACAAAGGATGCTTGTGTCTCTCTGTCCCCTTGATTACCAAGCGGCCTCTTAGAGCTGGCAAATAAATAGATGCTCACTTCTGCCTGGGGGAAGAGGTAGAAGTGGCTATAGTTTCCTGAAATCAACTGAAGTCGCAAATCTTCCTAGGGAGAAGATGGTTGTCATATTTTAGCCAATTTTCAGCTACTAGTCAATGTCAGCTGCTGAGCCTGAGACCAGACTTAATGAGCTCCTTAGGAATGCAGAGGTAGTGCAGGACAAATATTAGAGAGTGGGGGCATTCTCCTTTATTCTCTCCAGGGCCATTGATCCCAAACTGGCTTGGAGAAGAAAAGAAAGAAATATTTATGTGAATTGAATGGTTAGTGTAATACGTTTTAATTTGACTGGATGAGAGTAAGTACCTGAAAGTGACTGGGTTAATTTTTGCCATCATTACAAATAGAAGATTTATGCTAAGTTATGGAACAGACTGTTTTTGTGCTCCTGAGTTAGGTGGACAGTTGTAATGGGAGAATACCATACTGGTTTTATCAAGATGGAGAAAATAATCCAGGAGATAAGTCAGGAGGAACAATATCCCCAAAGAACAATGGAATTGAAACCACTGTCTAGAAGTTAATGTGTAGAGAAAGTAACTCAGAGGAAGGCGGGATTGAATCTTCTGAAAGTAGCAGCAATTGAATCTCCCCTCAAGCCCACTAACTCCTGGCTGTTTTGCTGATCTCTTTGGGAATTAATAATACAGCAGCCAAAGGAATCTGGAACGTATTGTTGGTGACTTTGAAGTCCAGGCTACAAATCAAAGCAGTTGGAGCATTTGGAAGAGGAAAAGGCATCAGGGAAGTGAACCACTGGCAACAGAAATTATTTTAAAATGTTGTAGGCCATGATTTTTCATGCTAGAACATCTGAGCTTTAGCAAGGGATGATGTGCACCCCATGAGAATAGGAAAACTGTGTTTGATAGGAGAACTTCTAACCTGTTCAAAAGGGATTGAACCTGAAATATGAAACAGGATGAGGGGAAAAGAAACCATAGATAAAGCTCTAAAATAAGTCCGGTGATTAACTGATACAATATTGGAAGAACCATTGCCAAGAAAGTGCTCAGTTATTCTAACAAGAAAATATCAAGGAAGAGAATCAACAAGTAAATTTATGACCCTGTCTTAACTATATATTCCAATGCATAGAGAATGGCTACAAGCTAATAGAACTTGACATTTAACACAGGTGGTCAATGCGACTTCAGGACATCTCTGTGAAGACATAAAGAGTTGGGGCTTACAATTGTGACATGCCGTATGAAGGGTGATAATTAAGGCTACTGTAGTTGGTGCAGCTACATCAAAGAGCAAAGTGGCAGCTCTTGGTCAGATTTACTATATGTATGTCAGCAACCCAGCAATTTGGCCTTTGGGCATATCTCTCAGGTTCATAATTATGAACTTAGGCAGGGTCGTAATTTACTGCAGCCGTTTTGGTGGTGATAGGGAATTGGAAGCAATCGGGGTGTCCATCGGGGAAAAGTGGATAACCACATGTGGTAGGTGAATGCCAGAAAGCATCATGCAGCAGTTAGAACCAGCAGACTAGAAGTAGGTATAGCCCCATGTTTGAAACTAAAAAAGATGGTACTGAGTAAAAAAAGTAAGAAATAGGATGATATATATGAAATAGAATATCAATTATACGTTCTAAAATGCATTCACATAGAAAAATCATGCACATTTTGAAAGTACATTTATTAACACATGAATTCATTAGACATATGAGAATGATATGGAGAGGTTGGGGTATGGTGATAGAAAGAACTTGGGCAGACTCATATGATAGTATATCATGAACTAAACAGTATGAAGGGAGGAAGAGTGAGAAAGAGAGGGGGAGGGTGAGAGAGAGAGAGCAAGTGTGAGCAAGAGAGAGAGGGAGAGAGAATGTTTTAGTAGAAAGAAAGCAGCAGTAGGATCTCTGTAGGAAAAAAGTACTGAATTACACTTGTAGAGAAACTCGTGTGTATGTCTTTGTTCTTGACAAAATCTTGTATGATGTGTTATCAATAACTAGAAGAAAGATGTAAATGTAATACTTAAAAACGTTTGATGTGACATAAACCTGAAATAATTGGTTACTATGTTGGGCGATGAACATCAGAAATAACATCTCAGGAGTAACCAGATAAGTGGTGGCTCCCAAGTTTGGTGCCACTGTCTTTCTCTGATGGTGATGTATAAGATACTTTCGTTGGCAAAGAGGAATCTAGTGATAGGCAACCAGACTTCTAGAGAAAACAGAGCTGTAACTCTACATCTATGGGCCATTACTGACTCAGTTTTTTTTACTGCAATGGGAGACACTCAGGAAGAGCCCCCCTACATACACCATGGGACCTGAGCTGCGCTGATACCTGTAATTTTTCCTTCTTATGAAAAACATAAGGAATTAATATTATATCATTATTTCCTGTTTTTCTAAAGTAATGTTATTAATAACCAGCATTTACTAAACTCATATTGTGACTCTAGTACTACTTTAAATTCTTTAAAGAATTTCTTTTAATCACTTTACAATGACTCTATAAAGTACTACTACCACTTACTAAACTCATATTGTGACTCTAGTGCTATTATAAATTTTTTAAAGAATTTCTTTTAATGACTCTATAAAGTAATACTACCATTATCCTACATTTATAGGTTTGGAAGGAAACTGAAGAAGAGTTAAGAAATGTGTCCAAGGTCACACAGCAATAGGTACTAGAACCACAATTCATACCCGAACTATCTGATTCCAAAATCTATTCCTTTAACCATTACACTGTAGCTCTCCAAGAGTTGAGCTGCGTATTGCATCAAGGAAAGAGGACATGTAATATTACCAAATTCACTAATAAAAGGCCCTTTTAGGTTGGAAGGTGCCTGCTTGCTTTTTAGTTTTTTGGGTTTTGTTTTTTGTTTGCTTGTTTGTTTTACAATCAGCAAATGATGTCTTCATTTTCTCTATTATGCACTAGATTTGCAAGTTTGCACAGTCAGCTTGATTCTTGACTCTCTCATGCCAAGCCTGCAGGGCTTAACAGTAGTAGATGATGATCCTTTTATCAGAAGCCTTTGTACACCTAAGAACAGGCACTTGGCTAGAGCAATCCATTTCTCCAGTTCACTCAGTTTTCTTCAGTGCTTGCTTGCCTTTTGCATCTCTAAAAGAAGAAAGAGAAACCTGCTCATAATATTTCAAATTTGACAGAAGAGTAGCGATAGGATGACACTGCGCTACGCAAGGCACACCCTCCTGCTCTCAGCCTCAGGTCACTGAGGGAGCAATGCCAGACCTGGGGCCCAGAACCTTTGGAGAAATGAAGAATCCCACTTTGAGGCAGAGGCCAGACATCCATGTGAGTAATTGCTGAGGATGGCTTGGCACTACATTTGATGGATAATAAAGGACATGTAAAACCTTATGGTTTCTGTTAGTGCCCTGAAATTTCCATTTTATCATAATCCAAAGAACCAAGTCTAATCTTGCCCAGAAAGGAGAGACATTTTTCATGTTGGCAGCCTCACTACACTTCTTCAGATCTCTTGTTTTTAAAAGCTATACCACATTTCTTCGTTCAGTCAGGAAATTTCAATCCTTCAGTCTCCTCCTTGCCTCCCCTCCCTTTCTCTTCTCCACTCCATGTCTCTCCCCTCCCCTCTCCTGTTTTATTTTTTGTATTTTGTTTACTTGTATCTGACAAGTATTTTGTGTACTTGTTTTTTGTTTACTTATCTGACATCCCTACTACATTTCAAATTTGTTGAGAAAACATATTACATTTTCTCACCGTTTCCATCCCTCACCTGCCAATTTAGGAGAGCATTTTGCATATAGCATTTCTCAGTAAGTATTTGGTGAATTAATGTACATATGCATGCATCTATTAGTAGTGGTTACTAATTTGTTTCTTACTAGAAGCATCTAGGGAAAAGTCATTATCTCTGGTTGTCAGTGGATGTCATTTCATGACTCTGACCTTTTCTTCCACTTTCTGGAAAATGTAACTGATGAGGTCTACAGATGCTCTTTTTGTTGGGCTTACATCTCCATACATTTATTGTAAGTTGAAAATATCGTAAGTTGAAATGCATCAGGTTATATCTTGATAAGCCTGTCATAAAGTTGAAAAATGTTAAATCACTTTAAGTTGAGGACCATTTGATTGTATGAGACTAGAAATAAATTATCTTCCCAAGACTTATCTACAGTTCAGAGTATCTTACTCTTCTCCTTTCTTCTTTTTCCCATTCTTTTTCCCTTTGCTTCATTTAATATTATCTTTTGTAGTTTTTTCAAAAAATAAAATTATTAATTTTAATGAGACTTAGGCTATCAATAACTTTAATTTATTTTTATATCAATAACTTTAATTGCTTTTTCTTTAATCCATTGGCCTAGGCTGAATTAGATTGATTTTATTGGCATAAAGATGTAGTGTTGTTGTCTTTTACTTAGGGCAGGGATTGGGTGGGATGAAGCTAAGTGTGGTTGGAGAAGCCAGCCTTGGCTCCTAGAATTTGATTTGATGCCAGTTGGTAGAAATTTGAAAGTTTCTAGTTCTTTTCAATATGACTACATAGTAAAGAGAAAAAATGTTCAAACTAGGCAGCTGAGAAATAATTTTCCTCAAACCATATAATAAAAAACTCAAGAAGCATTTTGATTTTAATTTGGCTGCTATAAAGTAGGGAAAATCAAGGGTTTTTTTTTTTTTTTTGGACAGAGTCACTTTGACACCCAGGCTGGAGTGCAGTGACTTGATCTCAGCTCGCTGCAACCTCCATCTCCTGGGTTCAAGCGATTCTCCTGCCTCAGCCTCCCTAGTTGGTGGGACTATAGGCACGTGCCACCATGCCCAGCTGATTTTTGTATTTTTATTGAGACGAGGTTTCACCTTGTTGGCCAGGCTGGTCTTGAACTCCTGGCCTCAGGTGATCTGCCCACTTCAGCCTCCCAAAGTGCTAGGAATACAGGCATGAGCCACTGCGCCCAGCCTATTTAAAGGTTTTTAATACATCATCAGGACGCCAACTGCAATTTAGATGATCCTTACAAAAGACATGTTTTTTTCTGTACAGAAAAAAATGACCTAACCTGCTTCAAAATACAAAAATGCTAGTGCTTCAAGTGGGATTCTAGAAAATGTCACTTATTAATCAACTTTAAAACATGCCTTTATGGTAGGCCAAAATATTTATTTGAAACTATTGATAGTAAATGAATGGCAACTTTACTCTTGCTTCTACCTCTCCCTGTTTTTGACTCTTCATTATTTGTAACATGTATCCAAAGATTCTCCACTTCTTCCTCTCCCAGAAATGCAATTCTAGCTCTCTTGCACTCCTGGCCATACATATTGTAGATGCTCATCTTTCTGGAATGTGATTGGGTCTGGACAGCCTCATGAAAATATTCCTATCATCCCAGCTTTATTACCAAGTTCAGTTTTCCCACAGATCATTGGGAAATGTTTATTGCTTTTTCACATTATCTGACAAATATATCCACCCAGGAAGCATAGCATCTAGTGCTCTGTTGCATTAACTTTGGTTTCTGGCAAAACTATATGGGGTAATGATATCAGTCATGAAAAAATAGATAGTCATGTGTTTTTGGCCAGGCGCAGTGGCTCACGCCTGTAATTCCAGCACTTTGGGGAGGCCAAGGCAGGCAGATCACCTAAGGTCAGGAGTTAAAGGCCAGCCTGGCCAACATGGTGAAACCCCATCTCTACTAAAAATACAAAAACGAACAAGTCATGATGGCAGGTGCCTGTAATCTCAGCTACTCCGGAGGCTGAGACAGGAGAATCACTTGAACCTGGAAGGTGGAGGTTGTAGTGAGCTGAGATTGTGCCACTGCACTCCAGCCTGGGAGACAGAGCGAGACTTCCTCTTTCAAAAAAAAAAAAATTGTGTGGTTTTGTCTCCAATACTGTTCAGAATATCCCACATATCTCTGCTAGTTTCTCTGAAGCTTTTATTACGTTTTTGAAGGTCTATATATCTCAGGCGAATCCAACATTGCTCATCTAATCTTCCCAGACTTCCTCTTCTTCCTGGACACATTGCTGGATTACATTTTCCAACCCTCAAGAAGTTATCTGTGGACATTTGAGTTCTAGGCAATAAAATTTGGGTAAAAGAAATATGATCACTTTCTAGCTTAACCTCTAAAACCTTGGAGTGATCCTTTAAGCCATTATTCTCAACTAGGGAGCACACACTCTTGTACACACACATCTACTCTCCCACCCCTCGGCACAACTGGCAGGTGGTCACTGGTGGCCAGGGATACTGCTAAACATCTTATAATGCACAGAACAACAAATGAGAGATGATCCAGTCCAAAATGTCAATAATACAGTGTTAAGGTTCTTCAGAGAAACAGAACCAATAGGATATACACACATACATATAACAGGAGATTTATTATGAGAATTGGCTCACACAATGATGGAGTCCTAGAAGTCCTACATTTGCCATCTGGAGACCCGGAAAAACCAATGATATAATTCAGTCTGGGTCTGAAGCCCTGACACTCAGAGGCAGAAGCCAGAAAACTGAGGGGCAACTGGTGAAAGTCCCAGAGTTGGAAGACCCGAGAACCAGGAGCTCTGATGCCCAATGGCAAAAGAAGATGGATGTTCCAGCTCAAGAAGAGAGAGAATTTGTCCTTTTTCTATTGTATTATTGAGGCCATCAATGAGTTGGATGTTGCCACCCTCATTGCTGAGGGCAGATCTTCCTTACTCAGTCTGTTTATTCAAATTCCAATCTCTTCCAGAAATACTCTCATACACATACCCAGAAATAATATTTTACCAGCTATTTGGGCATCCCTTAACCCAACCAAATTGACACATAAAATCAACCATACAAATACTGAGGTTGAGAAAGATTGCTTTAAGCTCTTCCTCACTCTTTCTCCAGCCTGGATGCAGAGGGTCCGCACAAGGATTCTGAGAACCTAGAAGTTGGTAATTACCACCTTTGTTGATTCAGACTGGGACTCTGAATCTCTACATAATGACCTTCACTGAATGTCTAATTAGCCTGTGACTTGGGCAAGGAAGAAAACTTGTACTTTGTTAAGTCACTGAGGTTTCAGAGTCATTTATGAAGCTATAGAATAATAATAATAAAATAACCTTTGACTAATATAAGCCAGAATATTGGGCAAATTAATCTCTTTATCCTAATTTTCCCATCTATTAAATAGAAATAATGATAGCACCTACTTCATAGGTTTTTATGAGGACTGAATGAGCCTGCATTTTTTTTAAGAGACAGGGCCTTGCTCCATCACTCAGGCTGGAGTACAGTGGCACAATCATAGCTCACTGCAGCCTCAACCTCCTGGGTTCAAGTGATCCTACTGCCTTGGCCTCCCAAAATGCTGGGATTATAGGCATGAGTCCCTGCACCCAGCCTCTGAGTCTGCATTTGTAAAACACTTGGAACAGTGCCTAGCTAATTGGCTAGTTATTACATTCATGAAAACCTATTTGTCCTGTGACCCATTTCATAATAGACTACTCCATGACAGTTACTTATTTAGTGCCTCTATGTGTTCAGACCCAGGAGTTAGCAACATTATATACTATCATCTCATTTAATTACTATGAATACAATTACTATTGTTGTTTTCATAAAATGATTGACTCCTGGCAGAATTTTCTTAGCTTGCTTAGTGCAAGACAGAGATTTGAATTCCAGCAGCAATGCTTTTTCTACTACTCCATTGAGAACTGATCATTGTTTGTGGCCCTGCCCTTCTCAACAAACCATTTACATAACGGGTATATTAGTCCATTCTGACATTGCTATAAAGACATACCTGAGACTTGGTAATTTATGAAGAAAAGAGGTTTAATTGGTTCACAGTTTCACAGGGGGTACAGAAAGCATGGTTGGGAAGGCCTCAGGAAATGTACAATCATGGCAGAAGGGGAAGGAGAAGCAAGGCAGGTTTTCACATCACCAGAGCAGGAGGAAGAGGGAATGAAGGGGAAGTGCCACATACATGTAAACAACCAGATCTCAGGAGAACTCACTCATTACCATGAGAACAGCAAGGGGGTAATCCATCCCCATGATCCAAGCACTTCCTACCAGGTCCCTTCCCCAACACTGGGGATTACAATTCAACATGAAATCTGTTAGGGGCAGGGGACAAAGAACCAAATCATATCAATGGGATCATTCAGAATTGTAACCAAAGTGGGAGACTAAAGGTGGATACTTCTCTAGGTTGGAAGCTTTGTTACTCTAGTCTCATATTGCTATAAAGAAATACCCAAGACTGGGTAATTTATAAAGAAAAGAGTTTTAATTGGCTTACAGTGCTACAGACTTTACAGGAAGCATAGTGACTTCTGCTCAACTCCTGAGGCAGCCTCAGGAAGCTTTTACTCATGGCAGAAGGCAAAGCGGGAAGAGGCACATCACATGGCCAGAGCAGGAGGAAGAGAGTGAAAGTGCCACACACTTTTAAACAACCAGATCTCACGAGAACTCTACCATGAGAACAGCATTAGGGGAATGGTGTTAAACCATGAGAAATCACTCCCATGATCCAATCACCTCCACCTCCAGCTTTGGGGATTATAATTTGACATGAAATGTGGTTGGGGACACAGATCCGTACTGTTTCAGAAGCCATCTCTTGACAGTGCTGTTTAGTATTACTTTCTGCACTGAAGGAAATTTACATCTGTGCTGGCCAGTACAGTAACAAGTAGCCACATATTGAGGACTTTTGAGGACTTAAAATATGGCTAGTGCAATCAAGGAACTGAAGTTCAGATTTGTTTGTTTTTGGTTTTGTTTTTGCTTTTTGTTTTTTATTTTTTTGTTGTTTTTGAGACGGAGTCTCACTCTGTAGCCCAGGTTGGAGTGCAGGGGCACGATCTCGGCTCACTGCAACTTCTGCTCCCCAGGTTCAAGCAATTCTCCTCCTTCAGCCTCCCGAGTAACTGGGATTACAGGCACTTGCCACCATGCCCAGCTAATTTTTGTATGCTTAGTAGACACGGAGTTTCACCATGTTGGCCAGGCTAATCTTGAACTCTTGGCCTCAAGTGATGCACCCACCTTGGCCTCCCAAAATGCTGGGATTACAGGCATGAACCACTGCGCCCGGCCTTGTTTGATTTTAATTAATTTAAATTTAAATAGCTACATGCTCATCAATGTGACTGTATTGGACAGTGAGGCTCTATAATACAGGGAATTGTTCTGATTTGTTCATTGTTGCATCCTCAGTGCTCAGAACTCTTCCTAGCTACTCAATTAATATAAGGTGAATGAATTTCAGCCCATGGGGAAGATTGTTTTGGGGGGAGGACCTATGTCTCTATATAATGTAATAAAAGCAAAATTAGTATGTATGTTCTGGGCTAAACTGTAATCTGTTACCCTTCATCCTCATTGAAAAACTCCTTATTTCAGATGTGTGTTAGTTCATTGTGATTCTGAGTTTCTAGAATCTCTCACCCAAGTGTCTGTGTAGCTAAGTAAGACTGTATTCTCCCTGACTTTGTGGTTGCCTCATGCATGAGCCCTTTTTTCCACACTGACCAATCCTGAGGAGGGAACACTGATCTCTTTCTTTCCCCTGATGCACCTTGACATTGCTGAGAGACTGGAGGAGGCCTTTCTTAACATGAACACAAAAGAAACACACCGCAAACGTGGTGATCACACCCCAGCTATACGCCTTCTTAATACTGTCTGAGCAGGGTCTCTGAAGTTAGCTGTTCTCATACAACACCAATAGAAGTCAGGACTGTGGTTACTTGTCTGCACTTACCTGTAGGAGGACAGGGATGAAGCAGAGGATGGAGGAGTTTTGCAACCTAGAGGTGCTGTGTGGCCATGTAGAAACCTCAGAGACTTAAGTTAATGTGAAAAAGTAACGGAGACCTTGGAGGACTTTGACATAACCAATTCACATTGTAGGTCAGCTCGTCAGTTCTGTAGGACAGGACACCTACATTTCCTTTTCCATGTTTGTGACTTTACTGGCTTTCAGTTTTTTGTTGAATATGCTGTGTAAAATAGTGGCTAAGTGCCTTAAAAATGACTGGCAGTGTACATTGATTCCCAAAGATAGATGGAGACTATAAATTGACATTCTTTTAGGGAGAAACTCAATACTTCCCACCCACCAAAGGAAATACAGAGCTAAGTTGGCAGGGTTCAGCAACTTGGTTCTATAGAAAGCAGGTGCAGACGGTAGTGGCCCTTGAGCAGAGGAAGTGGACTGATAAAGCTGGATCTGTTCTATATCTGGCTCTTTGTCCAGTATTTCTATTATTCTTATGCCTCTCCCTACCATCCTGAGGCTTAGCACCCATCCCATGAGCCTCTGTGGGTCTTTCTGCTGCACCCACTCAGGGCATCAACAGTTTCTTTAATTTTTGAAGACTAAGTTCTTCATGGCAGCAGCTTTTATCCCAATCCCATCCTTTTCTTCTAATGCAACTCTTCTCAAGGGTTCCAAAATCAAAATCTGTATTCGCCTAAGGAAGTGTGGTGAGGCAGAGAGCTTTATTTGTACCAAAGAAAACCATTTAAGCTTCTGATACTTGTTCATGTAGACACTAGCTGTGTCTCCAAATCACCTGGGAGCTTTAGAAAACTACAGATGCTTAGGCCTTACTCCCAGAGCTTGGGATTCACTGGTCTAATGTGCAGTCAGGGTTGAGGTCACTATGTAGATCCTCATGTATAAACATAAACAGACAAATGAGAATGCCCTGAGGAAACAAATAATTTTAGGAACAGAAACGTGTGTGCGTGTGTGTGTGTGTGTATAGAATCAAACAATAGTATATGACAATAATATAACATACAATGATAATATATTTGTTACCTTATTTGTTACAAATAAGTATTTGTTACCAAAATTATTTTATAATATATACATAGTATAAAATAATTATGTATATATACATACATATATGTGCCTTTTCATTGGAAGCAATTAGCCCATTTACATTTATGATTTGTATTGATATGTGTAGATTTGATCTTGTCACCACGTTTTTAGTTGTTTTTATGCCAACTTGTTTGTGTGGTTGCTTTATAGAGTCACTGTCCTATGTATTAGGTATGTGTTTTGCAGTGGCTAGTAATGGTCTTTTCTTTCTATATTTAAAATTTAATATATATATTAAAAATATATATATACACACACACTATTATTTGAGAATTTTGAGAGGCCATCACATCTGTGAAATAAGCAAAAATGCTATAAAGAGAACATTTGCATATAGAATTTAGGACCCTTTTGAACTTTTTTTTTCCTTGCTTAAACACCCCCATTTCTTTGACCCCAGGCTTTTCAGCCTTAGCACTGACATTTTGGGTCAGATAATAGAAGTATTTCTGGCCTCTACCCACTAGATGCCAGTAGCATAGCCCCTGTCCCACCTGTGACTGCACTAGTTCTCCAGCAAGGGTTCTTAACTGGGCTGAAATGACTGAAATGACAGAAATAAAATTCAGAATGTGGATAGTAACGAAGATCATTGAGATTCAGGAGAACATTGAAGCCCAATTTAAGGAAGCTGAGAATCACAGTAAAATGATACAGGAGCTGAAAGACATGATAGCCAGTATAGAAAAGAATATAACAAGCCTGAGAGAGCTGAAAAACACTCTACAAGAATTTCATAATGCAATCACAAATATTAACAGCAGAAGAGATCAAGCTGAGGAAAGAATCTCAAGCTTGAAAAATGGCTTTTTGAAATAAGATAGTCAGACAATAATAAATAAAAGAGAAAAAAAGGAACAAACAAAACTTCTGAGAAATATGGGATTATGTAAAGAGACCAAATATATGACTCCTAGGCATCTCTGAAAATGATGGGGAGAATGGAAGCAACTTGGAAAGCATATTTAAAGGATATCACTCATGATAACTTCCCCAACCCAACTAGAGAGGCAAACATTCAAATTCCAGAAATATGGAGAACTCCCACAAAATACTTGACAAGACAATGATGCCCAAGACACGTAATCATCAGATTTTCAAGGTCAAAATGAAAGAAAAAATATTAAAGGCAGCTGGAGAGAAAGGACAGGTCACCTACAAAGGGAAGTCCATTGGACTAAGAGTGGACCTCTCAGCAGAAACACTACAAGCCAGAATATATAGGGGCCTATATTCAACATTCTTAATGAAAAGAAATTCCCACCAAGAATGTCATATCCAGCCAAACTAAGCTTCCTAAATGAAGGACAAGCAAATGCTGAGAGAATTTATTACCACCAGACCTGCCTTACAGAGCTCCTGAAAGAAGCACTAAATATAGAAAGAAAAGACCATTACTAGCCACTACAAAACACACACCTAATACATAGGACAGTGACACTATAAAGCAACCACACAAACAATTTGGCATAAAAACAACTAACAACATGGTGACAGGATCAAATCTACACATATCAATACTAGGCATAAATGTAAACAGGCTAAATGCTTCCAATGAAAAGGCACAGACTTGCAAACTGGATAAAGGAGCAAGACTCTATGGTATGCTGTCTTCAGAGACTCATTTCACATACAGTGACACCCACAGGCTCAAAATAAAGGGATGGAGAAAAATCTACCAGGCAAATAGAAAACAGAAAAAAAGAAGGGGTTGCAATCCTACTTTCAGACAAAACAGACTTTAAACCAACAAAGATCAAAAAAGACAAAGAAGGGCATTGCATAATGGTAAAGGGTTCATTTCAACAAGAAGACTTAACCATCTTAAATATATATGCACCCAACACAGGAGCACTCAGATTCATAAAACAAGTTCTTAGAGACCTACAAAGAGACTTAAACTTTCAAATGAGAGTAGCAGGAGACTTTACAACCCCACTGATGGTATTAGATCATTGAGGCAGAAAATTAGCAAAGATATTTAGGACCTGAACTCAACACTGGACCAAATGGATCTGATATACCTCTGCAGAAGACTCCACCCCAGAATAACAGATTATATATTCTTCTCATCTGCACCTGGTATATACTCAAAAATTGGCCACACAATTGGACATAAAACAATCCTCAGAAAATGCAAAGGAACTAAAAATCAGACTAACCACTCTCTCAGACCACAGTGCAAAAAAATAGAATTCAAGGCTTAAAAAATTGCTGAAAACCATATGATTACATGGAAATTAAACAACCTGCTCCAGAATGACTTTTGGGTAAATACTAAAATTAAGACAGAAATAAATAAGTTATTTAAAACTAATGAAAACAAAGCTACAACATACCCAGAATGTTGTAGCTCTGGGCCACAGCTAAGACAGTGTTAAGAGGGAAATTTATAGTGCTAAATACCCACATCATAAAGTTAGAAAGATCTCAAATTAACAACCTAACATCACAACAAAAAGAACTAGAGAAGCAAGAGCAAACCAACCACAAAGCTAACAGAAGCCAAGAAATAACCAAAATCAGAACTTAACTGAAGACAGCTTTTGAGATGCAAAAAACCATCTAAAAGATCAATGAAGCCAGGAGTGGGTTTTTGAAAAAAATAATAAGATAGATAAACTGCTAGCTAGACTAATAAAGAAGAAAAGAGAGAAGATTCAAGTAAACATAGTCAGAAACAACAGAAGGGATATTACCACTGACCCCACAGAAATACAAATTGCCGTTAGAGACTACTATGAACAACTCTATGCACACAAACTAGAGAATATAGAAGAAATGGATACATTCTTAAACACATAACACCTCTCAGGACTGAACTAAAAAGAAATTGAATCCCTGAACAGACCAATAATGAGCTCTGAAATTGAATCAGTAATAAATAGCCTACCAGCCAAAAAAACCCTGGACCAGACAGATTCACAGCTGAATTCCATCAGTTGTACAAAGAAGAACTGGTACCATTCCTCTCAAAACTATTTCAGAAAGTTGAGGAGGAGGGACTCCTCTCCAGCTGATTCTATGAGATCAGCATTATCCTGATACCGAACATGGCAGAAACACAACAAAAAAGAAAACTTCAGGCCGATATCCTTGATTAACACAGATGCAAAAGTCTATGTTAAGTTAACAAAATACTGGCAAACTGAATCCAGCATTACATCAAAAAGTTAATCCACCATGAAAGTAGGCTTTATCACTGGGATGCAAAGTTGGTTCAACATATGCAAATCAATAAACGTGATTCATCAGATAAACAAAACTAAAGACAAAAACCATATGATTATCTCAATAGATGTGGGAAAAGACTTTCATTAAATTCAACATCGCTTTATGTTAAAAACTCTTAACAAACAGAGAATTGAAGGAAGATATCTCAAAATAATAAGAGCCATCTATGACAAACCCACAGCCAACGTCATACTAAATAGGCAAAAGCTGGAAGCATTTCTCTTGAAAACCGGCACAAGACAAGGGTGCCCTATCTCACCACTCTTATTCAACATAGTATTGGAAGTCCTGGCCAGAGCAATCAGGCAAGAGATAAAAAGCATCCAAATAGGAGAAGAGGAAGTCAAAAAATTCCTGTTTGCACATGACATAATTCTATATCTAGAAGACCCCATAGTCTCAGCCCAAAATCTCCTTAAGCTGATAAACAACTTTAGCAATACTTCAGGATTCAAAATCAATGAACAGAAATTGCCAGCATTCCTACATATTGACAACATCCAAGGAAGGCTGTTGTCAGTGTATAGGAATGCTGGCAATGTTTGTACATTTTATACATTGCTTCCAACACCAACATAGGAAACATCACAGTACCCAACTTCAAACTATACTACAGAACTACAGTAACCAAAATAGCATGGTAGTGGTACAAAAACAGAAACATAGGTCAACAGAACAAAATAAAGACCCCGAAACAATGTTGCACATCTACAACCATCTGATCTTTTAAAAAGCTGACAAAAACAAGCAATAGGGAAAGGATTCCACATTTAGTAAATGGTACTGAGATAACTGACTAGTCACATGTGGAAGTTTGAAAGTGGACCCCTTCTTTATACCGTACACAAAAATCAACTCAAGATAGACTAAAGACTTAAATGTAAAATCCAAAACTATAAAAAAAAAATTGAAGACAACCTAGGCAATACCATTCGAGACATAGGAACTAGCAAAGATTTCATGACAAAGATGCCCAAAGCAATTGCAACAAAAGCAAAAATCAATAAATGGGATCTAATTAAAGAGCTCCTGCAGAACAAACAAAACTATCAAGAGAGTAAATAGACAACTTACAAAATAAAAGAAAACATTTGCAAACCATGCATCTGACAAAGGTCTAATATCCGGCATCTATAAGGAACTTAAACAAATTTACAAGTAAAACAAATGACCCCATTAAAAAGTGGACAAAGGATATGAACAGGCATTTTTCAAAAGAAAAAAGCTCAATACTACTGATTATTAGAGAAATGCAAATCAAAAACAAAATGGGATACTGTCTCATACCAGTCAGAATGGCTATTACTAAAAAGTCAAAAATAACATGCTGGCAAGGTTGCAGAGAAAAGGAAATGCTTATACACTGTTGTTGGGAGTGTAAACTAGTTTAACTATTGTGGAAAGCAGTGTGGCAATTCCTCAAAGAGCTAAAAACAGAACTACCATTCAACCTAGCAGTCACATTACTGAGTATATACCCAAAGGAATATAAATTATTCTATCATAAAGACACATGCACATGTATATTCACTGCAGCACTAATTGTGATAACAAAGACATGGAATCGACCTAAATGCCCATCAATGGAAGACTGGATAAAAAAAAAAATGTGGTACACAGCCAACATCATACTGAATGGGCAAAAGCTGTGACCATTTCTCTTGAAAACAGGCACAAGACAAGAATGCCCTCTCTCACCACTCCTATTCAACATAGTACTGGAAGTTCTGGCCAGAGGAATCAGGGAAGAGAAAAAAATAAAGGGCATCCACATAAGAAGAGAGGAAGTCAAATTGTCTTTGTTTGCAGATGACATGATCCTATATCTAGAAAACCCCATCAATTCAATCCAAAAGCTTCTTTATATCTTTTTATTTTTCCAGAGGTTGTTGGGGTACAGATGGTATTTTGTTACATGAGTAAATTCTCTAGTGGTTATTTGTGAGATTTTGGTGCACCCATCACCCGAGCAGTATACACTGTACCCTATTTGTAGTACTCCCTGCCACCCTTCCCCACAAGTCCCCAATATTCATTCTATCATTCTTATGCCTTTGCTTCGTCTTAGCTTAGCTCTCACATATCAATGAGAACATATGATGTTTGGTTTTCAGTTCCTAAGTTACTTGACTTGGAATAATAGTCTCCAATCTCAGTCAGGTGGCTGCAAATGCTGTTAATTCATTCCTTTTTATGGCTGAGTAATATTCCATCATATATGTATATACACACACCACAATTTCTTTATCCATCCACTCGCGGATTGATGGGAACTTGGGTTGGTCCCACGATTTTGAAATTGCAAATTGTGCCGCTATAAACATGCATGTGCAAGTATCTTGTTTGTATAACGACTTTTTTTCCTCTGGGTAGATACCCAGGATTGGGATTGCTGGATCAAATGGTAGTTCTACGTTTAGTTGTTTAAGGAATCTTCACACTGTTTTCCATAGCAGCCGTACTAGTTTACATTCCCACCAGCAGTGTAAAAGTGTTCTTTGATCACCACATCCACGCCAACATCTACTGTTTTTTCATTATGGTCATTCCTGCAGGAGTAAGGTGGTATCGCATTGTGGTTTTGATTTGCATTTCCCTGATCATTAGTGATGTTGAGCATTTTTTCATATGTTTGTTAGCCATTTGTATATCTTCTTTTGAGAATTATCTATTCATGTCCTTTGCCTGCTTTTTGATGAGATTGTTTGTTTCTTACTGATTTGTTTGAGTTCATTGTAGATTCTGGATATTAGTCCTTTGTCAGATGTACAGATTGTGAATATTTTCTCCCACTCTGTGGGTTGTCTGTATACTCTGCTGACTGTCCCTTTTGCCATGCAAAAGCTCTTTAGTTTAAATCCCAGCTATTTATCTTTGTTTCTATTGCACTTGCTTTTGGGTTCTTGGTCATGAAATCCTTGGCCAAGCCAATGTCTAGAAGGATTTTTCCAAAATTATCTTCTAAAATTTTTATAGTTTCAGGTCTTAGGTTTAAGTCCTTAATTCATCTTTATTCAATTTTTGTATAAGGTGAGAGATGAGGATCCAGTTTCATTCTCCTACATGTAGCTAGCCAATTATTCCAGCACCATTTGTTGAAAAGGGTGTCCTTTTCCCACTTTATGTTTTGTTTGCTTTGCCGAAGATCAGTTGGCTGTAAGTATTTGGGCTTATTTCTGGGTTCTCTGTTTCGTTCCATTGGTCTGTGTGCCAATTTTTAGTACCACCTGTTTTGGTGACTATGGCCTTATAGTATCGTTTGAAATCAGGTATTGTGATGCCTCTAGATTTGTTCCTTTAGCTTAGACTTGCTTTAGCTATCAGGGCTCTTTTTTGGTTCCATATGAATTTTATAATTGTTTTCTCTAATTCTGTGAAAAATAATGGTGGTATTTTGGTGGGGATTGTGTTGAATTCGCAGATCACTTTTGGCAGTATGGTCATTTTCACAATATTGATTCTATCCATCCTTGAGCATGGGTTGTATTTCCATTTGTTTGTGTCATCTATGATTTCTTTGAGCAGAATTTTGTAGTTTTCCTTGTAGTGGTCTTTTGCCTCCTTCCTTAGGTATATTTTTAAGTGCTTTTGTTTGTTGTTGTTTGTTTTGCTTGCTTGCTTGTTTGTTTGTTTTTGCAGCTATTGTAAAAGGGATTAAGTTCTTGATTTGATTCTCTGTTGGTCACTGTTGGTGTATAGAAGAGCTGATTTGTGTACATCAATCTTGTATCCAGAAACTTTGTTGAATTCTTTTATGAGTTCTAGAAGCTTTCTGGAGGAGTCTTTAGGGTTTTCAAGGTAAACTATCATGTTGTCAGCAAAGAGTAACAATGTTTGACTTCCTTTTCACCAGTTTGGATGCCCTTTATTTCTTTCTCTTGTCTGATTGCTCTGGCTAGGACTTCCAGTACTATGTTGAAGAGGAGTGGTGAGAGTGGGCATCCTCATCTTGTTCCAGTTCTCAAAAGGGATGTTTTCGACTTTTTCTCATTCAGTATTATGTGGGATGTGGGTTTGTCACAGAAGGCTTTTATTACATTGAGCTCCATGTCCGTTGTGTGCCAGTTTGGCTGAGAGTTTTAATTATAACAAGATGCTGGATTTTGTCCAATGCTTTTTCTGCATCTATTGAGATGTTGGTGTAATTTTTGTTTTTAATTCTGTTTATGTGGTGTATCACATTTATTGACTTGCATGTGTTAAACTATCCCCGCATCCCTGGCATGAAACCCACTTGGTCATGGTGGATTATCTTTTTGATATGCTGTTGGATTTGGTTAGCTAGTATTTTGTTAAGGATTTTAGCATCTATGTTCATCAGGGATATTGGTCTGTAGTTTTCTTTCTTGATTATGTCCTTTCCTGGTTTTGGTATTAGGATGATGCTGGCTTATGGAATGAATCACTGAGGGTTCCCTCTTCTCTATCTTGTGGAATAGTGTGAAAATGATTGGTACCAATTCTTCTTTGAATGTCTGGTAGAATTCTGCTGTGGATCTGCCTGGTCCTGGATTTTTTTTTTTTTTTTGGTAATTTTTATATTACCATTTCAATCTTGCTGCTTGTTATTGATCTGTTCAGGGTATCTAATTCTTCCTGACTTAAGCTAGGAGGCTTGTATTTTTCCAGGAATTTATCTATCTTTTCTAGGTTTTCTAGTTTATGTGCATAAAGGTTTTCATAGTAACTTTGAATGATCTTCTGTATTTCAGTGGTGTCAGTTGTAACATCTCCCATTTCATTTCTTAATGAGGTTATTTGGATTTTCTCTCTTCTTTTCTTGGTTAATCTTGCTAATGGTCTATCCATTTTATTTATTTATCTTTTCAAATAACCAACTTTTTGTTTCATTCATCTTTTGTATTTTTGTTTGTTTGTTTGAATTCCATTTAGTTCTGCTCTGATCTTTGTTATTTCCCTTTTGCTGCTGAGTTTGGGTTTGATTTCTTCTTATTTCTCTTGTTACTTGAGGTGTGACCTTAGATTGTCAGTTTGTGCTCTTTCAGTCTCTTTGATGTAGGCATTTAGGGCTATGAACTTTCCTCTTAGCACCACCTTTGCTGTATCCCAGAAGTTTTGATAGGTTGTGTCATTATTGTCATTCAGTTTGAAGAAATTTTTAATTTCCATCTTGATTTCATTTTTGACCTAATGATCATTCAGGAGGAGGTTATTTAATTTCCATGTATTTACATGGTTTTGAGGGTTCCTTTTGGAGTTGATTTCCAGTTTTATTCCACTATGGTCTGAGAGAATGCTTGACACAATTTCAATTTTCTTCAATTTATTGAGGCTCATTTTGTGGCCTGTCATATGGTCTATCTTGGAGAAAGTTTTATGCACTAATAGAATGTGTATTCTGCAGTTGTTCAATGAAATGTTTTGTATATATCTTTTAAGTTGATTTGTTCCAAGGTATAGTTTAAATACATTGTTTCTTTATTGACTTTCTGTCTTGATAACCTGTCTAGTGCTGTCAGTGGAGTATTGAAGTCCCCCACTATTATTGTATTGCTGTCTATCTCATTTCTTAGGTCTAGTAGTAATTGTTTTATAAATTTGGGAGCTCCAGCATTAGGTGCATATGCATTTAAGATTGTGATATTTTCCTGTTGGACAAGGCCATTACCATTATATATAATGTTCTTCTTTGTCTCTTTTGACTGTTTTTGCTTTACAGTTTGCTTTGTCTGATATAAGAATAGCTACCCCTTCTCGCTTTTGGTGTCCATTTGCATGAAATGCATTTTTCCACCCTTTACTTTAAGCTTATGTGAGTCCTTATGTGTTAGGTGAGTCTCCTGAAGGCAGCAGATGGTTGGTTGGTGAGTTCTCATCCATTCTGCAGTTCTTTTAAGTGGAGCATTTAGGCCATTTACATTCAACGTTAGTATTGACATGTGAGGTATCATTGCATTTATTGTGCTGTTCGCTGCCTGTGTATCTTGATTTCTTTGTTTTTTGTTTTTGCTTTTTAAATTGTATTTCTGTTTTATAGGTCCTGTGTGATTTATGCTTTAAAGAGGTTCTGTTTTGATGTGTTCCCAGGATTTGTTTCAAGACTTAGAGCTCCTTTTAGCAGTTCTTGTAGTGGTGGCTTGGTAGTGGCGAATTCTCTCAGTATTCATTTGTCTGAAAAAGACTGTATCTTTCCTTCATATATGATACTTAGTTTCGCTGAATACAAAATTCTTGGCTGATAAAATTGTTTTGTTTAAGGAGGCTGAAGATAGGGCCCCAATCCCTTTTAGCTTGTAAGGTTTCTGCTGAGAAATCTGCTGTTAATCTGATAGGTTTTCCTTTATAGGTTACCTGGAGTGTTTGTCTCAGAGTTCTTAAGATTCTTTCCTTCATCTTAACTTTAGATAACCTGATGACAATGTGCCTAGGCAATGATCATTTTGTGATGACTTTCCCAGGTGTTCTTTGTGCTTCTTATACTTGGATGTGTAGGTCTGTAGCAAGGCTGGGGAAGTTTTCCTCTATTATTCCCCCAAATATGTTTTCCAAGCTTTTAGATTCCTCTTCTTCCTCAGGAACACGGATTATTCTTAGGTTTGGTCTTTTAACATAATCCCAGACTTGAGGAACACCGATTATTCTTATGTTTGGTCTTTTAACATAATCTCAGACTTCTTGGAGGCTTTGTTCATATTTTCTTATTCTATTTTCTTTGTCATTGTTGGATTGGGTTAATTCAAAGACCTTGTTTCCGAGCTCTGAATTTCTTTCTTCTACATGTTCAATTCTATTGCTGAGACTTTCCTGATCATTTTGAATTTCTATAAGTGCATCCAGTGTTTCCTGAAGTTTTCATTGTTTTTTCTTTATGCTATCTATTTCCTTGTATATTAGTGTTCTCTTAGAGGGACAGAATTAACAGAATATATATATCAGACTTGTAGGCAGGAAGAATCCAGCATGGGAGAAATATGTAGGCAGGGAGCCTAGACCTGTTTCTCTTTTTCACATTTTTCTGCCCACTTTATATTCACTGGCAGCTGATTAGATTGTGCCTACCAGATTAAGCATGGATCTGCCTTCCCCAGCCCACTGACTCAAATGTTAATCTCTTTTGGCAACACCCTCACAGATACACCCAGGATCAATACTTTGTACCCTTCAGTCCAATCAAGTTGACACTCAGTATTAACCATCACAAGTCCACCCCTTGTCAACTTGAACCCATATACATCTCCTGAGATAATACATAATCTTCAAATAAAGACAATGATAAGGTCATAATTATGCCTAACATAAGACAACTATCCTTTGTACAACCAGAAACCCACCAATCCTCAACCCAAACACTATTTCATGAAGTTAGCAATACTTAAATGCTGATATGAAGTCAATAAATCTTATATCACATGATAAAAGAGAAAGGAAATAAAATTAAGATATTTTCTTAGTACAAGTGTATACATGCACAAACATGTGTTTAACCAAAGAAGGATAAAATACTCATGACAATTACAGCCCTCATTTCTGTATCTGGTCACGTGGTCATAGCTGGTATTGATGACTACCTTCTTCTACCACCCATTCTGTATTCCCTTCGCTTTCAGCAAGCACCTCAGCAGGTTGAGGTTTTTTCCTGGTGGAGTGGACCAAACCTTCATTCCTGAAGGATCTGGGTCATTTGTAGTCCTGCCTGGATTGGGCTGTTGTAGCTTCCCATTGGTCTTAATTACAGGGCATGGTAATATGAAAAGATGCCCTAAAGGATCTCCTGTATTCCATGTGTACTATTCCTTACCTCCATTGTGGAGTAGTAGACTGATTTCATATTGATAGTCTGGGTCAATCACTCCAGCCAACACTGTAACTCCCATCTTAGCCTGTTGATTTAAAGGTAGGAGGAGCCCAAAGTGGCAATATTAACTTCCAGTTTAATTGAATTGTTGTGTCTCATGGTGGCAGCATTCCTCCCTCTGGAACTAAGACCTCTAGGCCAGTAGAATGTAATGTCGCAGGAACAGGAAACAAAAATTTTGCTAGTGAATCACTGGGGTGATGGTGAGTGGTGCCACTTCCACTTCCACCCCTTGATTCCTGGACCCACAAATCCTGGCTATGAGAGAAACAGTACCATATATTAGACACTGATTCAGAGCATGCACAGCCTTCTGGAGGACTTTGCCCCAGCCCTGCAAAGTATTGTCACCTAGTTGGTGGTGTAATTATGACTTCAAAAGCCCATTCCAGCTATCAATCCTGCTGCTTCAGGATGAAGGGGAACATAGTGAGACCAGTGAATTCTATGAGCATGAGTCCACTGCCACATGCAGTGAGTGTCTTGGTCAGAGGCAATGCTGTGTGGAATACCACAGTGGTGCATAAAGCATTCCGTGAGCCCACAGTTGGTAGTCTTGGCTGAAGCATTTCATGGAGGATAGGAAAATCCATATCTGGAGTAAGTGTCTATTCCAGTGAGGACAAACTTCTGCCCTTTCTGTGATGGAAGAGGTCCAATATAATCAACCTACCACCAGGTAGCTGGCTGATCACGCTGAGGAATGGTGCCATATTGAGGGCTCAGTGTTGGTCTTTGCTGCTGGCAAATTGGGCTCTCAGCAGTGGCCGTAGCCAGGTCAGCCTTGATGAGTGGAAGTCCATGTTGCTGAGCCCAAGTGTAACCTCCATCTCTGCCACCATGGCCACTTAGTTTAAGGACCCATTGGGCGATGAAGGGGGGGCTATAGAAAGAGACTGAGTGGTGTCCACAGAACAGGCCATCCTATCCATTTGATTACTAAACTCCTCCTCCACTGAGGTCACCCATTTGTAAGCATGCACATGGGATACAAATATCTTCAGTTTTTGACCACTCAGAGGGGTCCATCTACATACTTCTTCCCCAAATTTCTTTGTCACCAATTTTCCAATCATGCTTCTTCCAAGTCTCTGACCATCCAGCCAAACCATTGGCTACAGCCCATGAATCAGTATATAATCACACCTCTGGCCATTTCTCCTTCCATGCAAAGTGCACACCCAGGTGCATTGCTCAAAGTTTTGCCCACTGGGAAGATTTCCCTTCACTGCTGTCCTTTAGGGATGTCCTAGAAAGGGGCTATAGGGCTGCAGCTGTTCATTTTTGGGTGGTGCCTGCATATCATGCAGAACCATCTGCAAATCAAGCCCTAGTCTTCTCTTCCTCTGTCAACTGATCATAGGGAACTCCCCATGAGGCCATCGGTGCAGGCTGGGGAAGAGAAAGCAGGGGGGCAGGAGTGGAGACCATGGGCTTTTGAGCCACTTCCTCATGTAACTTACTTGTGCCTTCAGGACCTACTCGAGCCTGATCACATATATACCGCTTTCATTTGACGACGGAATGCTGCTGTGCATGACCTACTTTATGTCTAGATGGGTTAGAAAGCACCCAGTTCATGAAAGGCAATTCAGGTTGCATGGTGACTTGATGGCCCATAGTCAAACATTCAGTTTCTACCAAAGCCCAATAACAGGCCAAAAGCTGTCTCTCAAAAGGAGAGTAGTTATTTGCAGAAGAAGGCAGGGCCTTGCTCAAAATCCTAGAGGCCTCTGCTGTGATTCACCTATGAGAGCCTGCCAAAGGCTCCAGGCAACATCCGTATCTGCCACTGACACCTCAATCACCATTGGATCTCCTGGGTCATATGCCCCAAGTGGCAGAGCAGCTTGCACAGCGGGCTGGACCTATTGCAGAGTCTTCTCCTGTTCTGGATCCCACTCAAAATTGGCAGCATTTTGGGTCACTTGATAAATGGGCTAGAATAACACACCCAAATGAGGAATGTGTTGTCTCCAAAATCCAAGTAGGCCCACTAGGCATTGTGCCTCTTCCTTGGTTGTAGGAAGGATCAAATGCAGCAATGTATCCTTTATCTTAGAAGGAATATCTCAACAGACCCCACACCAGTGGACCCCTAGAAATTTTACTGAGGTAGAAGGTCAGTGAATTTTAGTCAGATTTATTTCCCAACTTCTGGCATGCAAATGTCTCACCAATAAGTCCAGTGTGTTTGCTACTTCTTGCTCACTGGATGCAATCAGCATAATGTCATCAATGTAATGGACCAGTGTGATATCTTGCCAAAGCAAAAAGTGATCAAAATCTCTGTGAATATGATTATGACACAAAGCCATAGAGTTGATATACCCATGAGGCAGGACAGTAAAGGTATATTCCTGGCCTTGCCAGCTGAAGACAAATTGCTTCTGGTGGGCCTTACAGATGGGAATGGAGAAGAAGGCATTTACCAAGTCAATGGCCACATACCAGTTACCAGGAGATGTGTTATTTTGCTCAAGCAATGAAACCACATCTGGTACAGCAGGTGCAATTGGAGTCACCACTTGGTTAAGCTTACAATCATCCACTGTCATTCTCCAAAATCCACCTGTCTTCTGCACAGGCCAAATGGGAAAGTTGTATGGGATGTGGTGGGAATCACCACCCGTGTGTCTTTCAAGTCCTTGATGGTGGCACTAATCACCATAATTCCTTCAGGAATGTGATATTGTTTTTGATTTACTATTTTTATATGTAGAGGCAGCTCTAATGGCTTCCATTTGGCCTTTCCCACCATAATAACCCTCATCGTGCCAGTCAGGGAACCAATGTGGGGCTCCTGCCAGCTACTAAGTATTTCTATGCCAATTATGCTTTCTGAAACTGGGGAAATGACCACAGGATGAGTCTGGGGACCCACTGGACCCACTGTAAGTCAGACCTGAGCTAAAAATCCATTAATTCCTGACCTCCATAAGCCTCTACCTTAACTGGAGGATCACAATGAGGTTTTGGGTCCCCTGGAATCAAAGTCAGTTCAGAGCCAGTGTCCAATAGTCCCCAAATGTATGATCATTTCCCTTTCCCCAGTGCAGCTACCCTGATAAAAGGCCAGAGGTCTCCTTAGGGAAGGATGGGAGAAAGATTCACTGCATAAATTGTCAGTAATGTAGTGGGTCCTTCCTCAAAGACCAGGCGTCTCCTTCATTCAAGGGGTTCTGGGTCTGAAAACTGGCTCAAGTCTGGAAATTGATTGAGAGGCCATGATTCTCTGTTTTTGTAATTCAAATTAGTCTTTCATCCATTCAATCTGGAAGTTTTTTGTTTGTGTAATTTAAGTAGGAACACAGTAGGCTTCCTATCAATTTCACTTCTAGGAACACCATGATTAATTAACCAATGCCAGAACTGTACATGAGTCATACTATTCTAATTGCCACTTTGTCTCTGCTGTCCATTATGGTAGCTATGCCCACCTTGCCTTTGACAGTTGAGTGCTGCCACTTGGCCTTTGACACCTCAGGATCCAACTATTCCCATTGTATTTAAATTTCATAGTTGAGTGACTGCATCTCCCTCTGTTAGCTCTGACTTACAGAGAAGAGCAATTGCAGGGCTCTTCAAAGATGCCAGTGCTGCCCTCACAAATCTGTTTCACAAGGCATCGGTCAAGGGTATATCTTCTGGACCCTCCCTGGTGGGATGAGTAGGCCTAAAGTGACATCCACTCCACCATCCCATTCACCCTAATCCTTTGGATCCCTTCCTCCACATTAAACCAAGGGAGATCAGGCATTTTCAGCTTGCTCACAGTGGGTCATCTTTTAATCCATATTTCAGCTAACCAAGCAAATAAACTATTAGGACTTTTTTTTTTTTTTTTTTAACTCCCCAAGCTGCAACATTAAATGCAGAGTCCCTACTTAGTGGGCCCAAATCAATAAATTCAGACTGATCCAACTCTATTTCCTTCCACCGTTATCCCATACCCTTAATATTCATTCCCATGCGTGCTCTTCAGGTCGCTGTTTATATAAACTAGAGAACTCAAGCAGTTCTTTTCAAGTGTAGCACACCTCCTCATAGGTCATAATCTCAACCTCACCTGTATGGTCCCACTGGGACTTAGTCTAGTTGTAGGTCTAGAAGCAAACAAAGGTATTGGGGGTGGCTTCTGAGGAGAATCAATATTACCTTGCCTGGCAACTGCCTCAGGGGAGGCCAACACTGTTGCCTCAGGCAGTGCAGGGTTTATCTGAAGGGGTGGCCTGCCCCTCCACACCTGTGGGTGTTTCTCGTTAGGTGGAACGAGAGACTTTAGAAAAGAAATAAGACACAGAGACAAAGCATAGAGAAAGAAAAGCGGGGCCCAGGGGACCAGCGCTCAGCTTACAGAGGACCCATGCCGGCACCGGTCTCTGAGTTCCCTTAGTATTTATTGATAATTGTCTTTACCATCTTAAACATAAGGGAGTGGCTGGACAATAGGATCATTGTAGGGAGGAAATCAGCAGTAAGACATATGAACAAAAATCCCTGTGACATGAATAAGTTTAAAGGAAAATGCTGTGCCTTGAGATACATATGCGAACATCTCCATAAACCTTTTAGCAGCATTGCTCCAGCAAGTCCCACCTTATTCCTAAAGGCGGTTTTCTCCTTGCTCAGTAAACAAAGCACACAATGGGTTTTACACTGAGATGTTCCATTGCCCAGGGACGGGCAGGATTTTTAACCAGCAAGCTGCCTTCAGGTACTTGTTTAACAAAGACACATCCTGCACAGCCCAATATCCATTAAGCCTTGAGTCACCACAGCACAAGTCTCTTGCAAGGACAAGGTTGGGGGTAGGGTCACGGATTAACAGCATCTCAAATACAGAACCAAATGGAGTCTCTTATGTCTACTTCTTTCTATATAGACACAGTAACAGGCTGATCTCTCATTCTTTTCCCCACATTATCTCTTCAGACGAAGGTGGAAAGGCTGATGGCAGCATGGGTCAGAGAGGGGATGTTGCCACTACTGGGGATGGAGAAGCTCTTCCTTCTGATGAAAAAGATTCAGTAGAGTTTACAAACTCAGCATCTCCAGCTTCATCAGGGTCCTCCCACATTTCCCCATTCCAAGTTGTAGGGTCTCATTCTTTTCTAATTGACGCCCTCACTTTAACAGTAGACACTTCGTGAGGCTGTGCATGTACCTTTCATTGCAGATCAGTCACTTGCATGATAAAAGCTCATGTCTGTTTTTCCACAGTTTCAGCTCTTTCTCTATAGGAGATAATGTTCTCACTTAGGGCAATCTTAGCAGATTTGAGGCTCAGTATCTGCTTCTGAAGCCAGGAGACAGAATCCCTGAGTTCATCATTTTCTTTCACCACTTTGACCACTGACCTTAGAAGCAACCAACCAGCTTCGTTATGTTCCTTGGTTCTCCACATATGGTCAAAGGCATTATGTATAGAGTCAATAAACTCCTTGCCTCTCATGAGTGGTGAATCAGGAGTGTCAAATGTATTTATTTTGCATAACTCACTAAACAGTTCATGCCAAGGACTATCAACGTTCTCCATATTATTAGAAGTAGAGTCCTTAGCATTTTTGGGTCTAATCATATTAAGCAGCCAATTCCAGAAACCCTAAAACCAATTAAAGCACTCCATCCTTAATATTCTGTTCCTCTAGAATCACTCCTGATACCAAAATCTGTATTAGTCAGGGCTCTCTTAGAGGGACAAAACTAATAAGCTATATATATCCTATTAAGGAGGGGAGTTTATTAAGTATTAACTTACATGATCACAAGCTCCCACAATAGGCTGTCTACAAGCTGAGAAGCAAGGAGAGCCAGTCTGAGTCCCAAAACTGAAGAACTTGGAGTCTAATGCTTGAGTGCAGGAAGCATCCAGCACGGGAGAAAGATGTAGGTTGGGAGGATAGGCCCATCTCTCTTTTTCACATTTTTCTGCCTACTTACATTCTAGCCTTTCTGGCAGCTGATTAGATTGTGCCTACTAGATTAAGAATGGATATGCCTTCCCCAGCCCCTGACTCAAACTCTTTTGGCAACACTCTCACAGACACACCGAGGATCAATACTTTGCATCCTTCAATCCAATCAAGTTGACGCTCAGTATTAACCATCAAACCTTGAATATTTCTCCCTTCACTTCTTGTATTGGTTTTTGGATTTCCTTGCATAGCCTCCCTGATTAGCTTAATAACTAATCTCCTGAATTCTTTTTCAGGTAAATCAGGGATTTCTTCTTGGTTTGGATCCGTTGCTGGTGAGTTAGTGTGATTTTTTGGAGGGTGTTAAAGAGCCTTGTTTTGTCATATTACCAGAGTTGGTTTTCTGGTTTCTTCTTGTTTGGGTAGGCTCTATCAGAGGAAATGTCTAGGGCTGAAGGCTGTTCTTCAGAATCCTTTGTTCCTCAGGGTGTTCCCTTGATGTAGTACTCTCTCTTTTCCTATGGATATGGCTTCCTGAGAGCCGAGCTGTAGTTACTGTTATCTCTCTTCTGGATCTAGCCACCCAGCAAGTCTATCCAGCTCCAGGCTGGTACTGGGGATTGTCTGCACAGAGTCCTGTGAGGTGAACCATCTATGGGTCTCTCAGCCATGGATACCAGCACTTGTGCTGGTGGAGGTGGCAGGGGGGTGCAGTGGACTCTGTGAGTGTTCTTAGATTTGGTGGTTTAATGTTCTATTTTTGTGCTGGTTGACCTCCTGTCGGGAGTTGGCGCTTTCCAGAGAGCATCAGCTGTGGTAGTATGGAGAGGAACTGGTGGTGGGTGGGGCCCTAAAACTCCCAAGAGTATATGCCCTTTGTTTTTAGCGACCAGGGTGGCTAGGGAAGGCCCATCAGGTGCGGGCAGGGCTAGGAGTGTCTGAGCTCAGACTTTCCTTGGGCTGGTCTTGCTGCAGCTGCTGTAGGGGATGAGGGTGAGGTTCCCAGGTCAATGGAGTTGTGTACCTAGGAGGATTATGGCTGCTCTGCCGAGTCATGCAGGTTTTCAGGGAAGCAGGGGGAAAGCCTGCAGTCACAGGCCTCACCTGTCTCCCATGCAATCTAAAAGGCTGATCTCACTCCCACCGTGCCCCTACTAACAGTGCTGAGTCTGTTACCAGTCTGTGGGCAAGCAAAGGCTTGAGAACTTGCTCCAGGTTACCTGCCTCCCAGCTGCAAAAAAAAAGGGCTTCCTTCTTCCCCAGCCTGTGGAGCCTGCATACCGAATTTGCGCCCTCCCTCCAGTTCTGGCCAGAAGGCTTCTGACCCCGGTTCAAATTGTTACAAAGTTCAGCTAGGGATTTGCTTCTCCCTGTGTAGTTTTACTCCCTTCTCCTCTGGTCACCCTCCGAAAGGATCTCTGTGATGCCAGGCAGGAATGGCTTGCTTGGGGACCCAGTGAGCTCCCAGGGCCTTTCTCACTGCTTCTTTTACTCCTGTATTTTGCTTGCGTCTCTAAATTGACTCCATTCCAGCTAAAGTCAGAAACTTCTCCTGCAAACTAGAACTTCAGTTTCCCCAGTGAGGGGGAGTGTGTTCGGGATCAGAGGATCTCCTTTTTCCATTTCCACAATTTGGGCACTCATAGTATTTGAGGTGTCTCCCGGGTCCTGCAGGAGCAGTCCACTTCCTTCAGAGGGTCTGTGGGTCCTCTCGGGATCCCTGGTTTGTTCTTCAGTCATTCTGAAGCTAAAATTCATGATGCAAACCTCTACATGCTTCTCTGTCCATCTGAGTCAGAGCTGCAATCTAGTCCTGCCTCCCGTCTGCCATGATGATCTCCCAATTGCTTTCCCAAAGCTTTTCAAGCAGATAAACAACTTTGACAAAGCTTCAGGATACAAAATCAATGTGCAAAAATCACTAGCATTGTAGACACCAACAGTTAAGATGAGAGCCAAATCAGGAACAAACTCCCATTCATAATTGCCACAGAACAATAAAATACCTAGAAATACAGCTAACTAGGGAGGTGGAATATCTCTACAAGGAGAACTACAAACCACTGTTCAAAGAAATCAGAGAGACACAAACAAATGGAAAACATTCCATGCCCATTGATAGGAAGAATCAATATCATTAAAATGGCCATACTGCCCAAAACAATTTATGGATTCAGTACTACTCCTATTAAACTACCATTGACTTTCTTCACAAACTAGGGAAAACTATTGTAAAATTCATATGAAACCAAAAAAGAGCCTGAACAGCCAATGGAATCCTAGCAAAAGAACAAAACTGGAGGCATGACACTATCTGACTTTGAACTATGTTATAGGGCTACAGCAACCAAAACAGCATGGTACTGGTACAAGAACAGACACATAAACCAATGCAACTGAATAGAGAACCCAGAAATAAGACTGCACACATACAACCATGTAATCTTCAACAAACCTGACAAAAATAAGCAATAGGGAAAGGATTCCCTATTCAATAAAAGATCCTGGGATAACTGGCTAGCCATATGTGAAAGATTAAAAGTGGATCTTTTCCCTACAGCATATACAAAAATTAACTCAAGATGGATTAAAGACTTAAATGTAAAACCTAAAGCTATAAAAACCCTAAAAGACAACCTAGGCAGTACCATTCAGGACATTGGAACTGGCAAAGGTTTCCTGACAAAGATGCCCAAAGCAATTGCAACAAAAGCAAAAATTGACCAGTGGGATCTAATTTAACTAAAGAGTTTCTACACAACAAAAGAAACAATCAACAGGGTAAACGGGCAACCTACATTGTAGGAGAAAATTTTTGCAAAGTATGCATCTGACAAAAGTCTAATATTTACCATTTATAAGGAACTTAAAGAAATTTATAAGAAAAAAACACCCCATTAAGAAGTAGGCAAAGGACACGAACAGACACTTTTCAAAAAAAGACATACATGCAGCCAACAATCATGTGAAAAAAAAGCTCAGTATCACTGATCATTAGAGAAATGCCAATCAAAACCTCAAGGAGATACCAGCCAACACCAGTCAGAATAGCTATTATGAAAAATTAAAAAAATAACAGACGCTGGTGAGTTTAGGGAGAAAAAGGGACACTATACACTATTAGTGGGAATGTAAATTAGTTCAGCCATTGTGGAAGACAGTGTGGCAATTCCTCAAAGACATAAAAACAGAAATGCCATTTGATCCCTCAATCCCATTACTGGGTATACACCCAAAGGAATATAAATTATTCTTTTATAAAGACACATGCACACATATGTTCATTTTGGCACTATTCACAATAGCAAAGATATGGAATCAACCCAAATGCACATTAATAATAGATTGAATAAAGAAAATGTGGCACATATACGCCTTAGAATACTATGCAGCTATAAAAAAGAATGTGACCATGTCCTTTGCAGGGGCATGGATGGAGCTGAAGGCCCTTATCCTTAGCAAACTAACACAGGATCAGAAAACCAAATAGAGCATGTTCTCTCTTATAAGTGTGAGCTAAATTATGAGAACACATGGACACAAAGAGGGGAACAACAGACTCTGGGGTCTACCAGAGGGTGGAAGGTGGGAGGATGGAGAAGTGCAGAAATAATACCTATTGGGTGTTAGGCTTAGTACCTAGGTGACAAAATAATCTGTACATCAAACCCCTGGGACACGAGTTTATCTATATAACAAACCTGCGCGTATATCCCTGAATCTAAAATAAAAGAGGTTTTTATTTGTTTGGTTTTTATTTTTTTAGAAAGGAAGAGGTAGCCAGACATAGAACACCAAAAGCTTATCCAGTAGCAGTGAGACTCATGGGAAGAGGATGGCTTATAGCCACACACACCTAGGTCTAAAATGTGGTGTGGCCAAAAAAATTCCAGTTCTGAGCCTCCTCTGCACAGGAGGGATCATGGCGACTAACCCACGCAGAGTTTTGATGTGTGTAAGGGATCACGCAGAGTTTCCGGTCCATGGTCAATATTCAAGTAATGGTAGATATTCTGGTGGTTAAAAGGCCATTCCTTGCTAATTTACCTCTGAAATTTGACCCATGGTTCTCAGTGCTCCTGCTTTGAATTCTGGCTTTAGTTTTGACACTTTATGCTATTTGTTCCTGGCATCAACACCCAGTCTATATTTTGTGTCTAACTTAGTCACTTGCCTCTCCTGTGCAACCTGCATTGGGACCTTTGTGTCCTGGGATTTTCCTGTGCCTCTGTGACCTCTGGATTCGGCTTGCCCCACATTCCTAGCTTTGGCGCCTGGTCCATTGGGCCTGTGTCTGGCAAGGCTATTACTGAGCTGGGACAATTAGGATTTTTAAAAGTAAGAAAGGGAAGTATGAATAATGTTTACTTAAAGAGCTGAAGAAAGAATAGCTACAGAAGTAGAGAGCCACAAAATGAAAGCAGAAATATCACTAATGCAGTAACAACAAAGGCTGAGCAATAGGGTGTAAAAACAAGCCAAGGGTCTTTTTCTTTGATGTCTATATTGCTGTCTATTCTCAATGCTGATGTAGTAGTAAAACTGCTGTAGGTCACAGCGCTTGAACCTAATGGGGAATCAGCATCGAAGGAGTCTTTTGAAGCATGGTGAGTTGCTGCAGACAAAGGATAAACTGCTGGCCTACTGTGGGCAGGAGCCCGCCTGCTTGCAAAGAAAATGCTGGCTTTTTGTGGATTTAAAAACTGCCAGGGACAAATTCTCCCCTCCTTTTCTGCTAAGCCTCCTGCCAATACCAACAAGCAATTTTGGCTGAAAACAAAACAAAAAACCACACCTATTTCAGGTTGGCCTTGCAATCTCCAACCACCGTCTGCAAGACTGAAAACATACTTCCACATGATACTTTCTCTTCCTCAAGAAGGTGTTGAGCTGGTGAGCTAAGGGCTTTAAAACCCAAGGCTAGAAATGTTCCCCTTGATGAACATTCCTGGCAAGAAGAGGTTAGAACACAGCACATCAAAAAGGTTGACTAGAGTGAGGGAAACTTTAGACCTAGGACTAACGACTGATAAGTTTGTGATCAACAATCTTTCTGCATTCGACAATCTGAGTGCAGACCATTTATTTTATTTAATTGAAACAAAAACTGAATCTAATTTGCACAGAAATGAGGGGATAGCACTTTGGTTTGACTGGTGCTTACAAAAGCAGATTGCAAAGAAGCAGAGATTCCCAGCCCTCTCTGTTCCCATCAAACCTACAAATGGGAGGAAATCCTGGAAGGAGAGAGAGAAGGGAATCAGGGAGAAAAAGGGTGGAGCACAGTAAATACATATGTGTCTGGTTATTGAGCATGGTCTTTTACATCCTACCTGGAATGAGTCACACACAGTTCCTGGCAATACTTGAAAGAAGCTTTTATGTTTCAACTTTGGTGGATTCAGCTTGCTGCAATTCCCAGCACAGCCAGTCCTTGGAAAAAAAAGCACACAGAATCCGCATGCCCTGGACCTGCCCTTTTATTCAGTCTCTCCCCCTTCCTGGTTCCTAGTTGTGACCTTCCCAGACGTCTGGTTCCTCTAGGCTGCAGTCTTCCCGCTGGGCTCTTGCTTTTTTTTAGTTTTGACCAGTCCTGTTAGCATAGTCAACTTCACCTACTCATGATACTCTTTCCTCTGACTCTATCGAAGTTCCTTTGTGATAGAGGAAGCAAGGGATGAAGGTTATGGGTTGGTGGGCAAATGAAACAGGAAAAAAACTTGTCACTTTATTCTCTTAACAAATATTTATTGAGTATTCATCCTGTGCTAGCTGCTAGGACTTCAGTGGTCAATGAGGTAGTCATCAGCTGAGCTTTAAAGAACCTACTCTTGTATGTGCTTGGGTTCTACTTAATACTGCATATAAGTAACGTCTACTGAGCCCTTACTATATGCCAGGCACTGTGCAAAAACCTTCATCTTACCAAATCCCCACTGCGGCCTTATAAGGAGGTAAGTTTATCAGTTCTGTTTTGTAAATTGAAAGTCAAGAGGTTGGAACTCATAAGGTCTGTAAGAGGTGAAGCTAGGATTTTATCGAATGTCTAACTCCTGCCCCAGGCCCCTTAACTTCTGTGCTGCATTCTGCTGGTTTGGAATCACAGACCCTTTCACATTATCACCCTTAAATGTTTACGGATTTGAACTGTTTGTTCAGGAAAGTGCTTCAGGATTAGCCTTGTGAGTGAGAAGAAGGTGGTGACATAGGTGATGATAATATGATGGATTACACACGTCCTGGAATTCTACTTTTGGAATTTACCCTGGGAGATGACTAATCACTTCTTTTACAGTTCTCTTTCAAAAACTAAATAACTCTAGAATAGGGATGAAGGGTCACATTCAGGCCTAATATCTTCATGAGAATTGGTTTTATTAGTCCTTCTTCCCCTCTGGACATCATGATCATCCCAGAAGGGGATTTTGGAGTGTTCACAATGCTATGAGGGCCAATGAGTCTCCCTTTACCATTTGGAGCCTAGGGCTGGTCTTGGGCTGTTAGACCTGTTTTACTTGAAACCAACTGGCCTCCTGTGGGACATTATCTTTGCCTAAGCATCTATCTCAGACCATGGCATATCCTCTGGCCATTACTCAGCATTTCTGAGAAACCCTCCAACCATCTGAATTTGCAGTGATCTCCCTGTTTGGCTGAGTTGCCAATCAAAACAATATCCTCCTCTCTGGGCCAATATGTTTTTTCCCAGCATGAAGTCAGTGCTTGCTGGTGTCCTGCAGATTCGAAAGATTGCGAATTATAGTCAGTCAAGCTATCCTGAAGATTATGATAGGGAACCTGCTTTCTCCCCATGTTGGAAATTCTCTGTTGTCAAGGGAAAGGCACACCTCAGTAAAGCAAAGACCTGGGCAATTATTTTGAAAGACACAGCCATTATATTGTCCAGGTCTGCAAAAAATAAGCACAGTCCCTTCTGGGACAGTACTCTTGTAATTCAGCTATTGTCTGAACTCCAAAGCCCTAAAGTTTTGTTTGGTTTGTGGCTCAGCAGTGACATAGTTGTTGTCAATCCCTAGTCAGACATAGCCTGCAAGCCTGTCTGGCTTGCAGGACAAAGCCCATCTTCACTGGGAAGCATGAGATAGTTCTAACATTGTTTCAGCCAGTGAAGCCCAGTAGGAGAGGGAAAATGTTAATTTCAGACCTACAAATTGCGTTCTTTGCTGAGCAGACCCAAGGGTAGAAAAGAAGGGGAACCTTAGCAACAGTAATGATTTGTTTCAAGTCTGAGAACCCTCTACCTCTTTTTTTCCCCCATAAAGAAGCAGGTGACAGAAAGAATAAGATGACATCCAGGTGATAAAGGATTTAGAATGCTCCAAGGAAATAAAGTCTAAATCTGACCATCTTTCAAGCACTCTATCAAAAATTTTTAAAATCTTATCCACTGATTCTCCCTTTTGAAGATTAGCATAATAACAAATTCTTACATAGTGCTTACTCTGTGTTGGTCACTAATTTTTTTAAAATTTAATGTATATTAAGTCCTTAAATTCTCAAAGCAACTCTATGAGATAGAAAGCATTTTTATTTCCATTTTACAAAAGAGGCAACCAACACAGAGAGGATCAGTAATCCCCTCAAGTGTTCATAATGACTGGTAGAGTCCGGAGCTGAAGGGCTCCAGTCTAGTTCCAGGGCTTAAGAAACTCCAAACACTTTCCCCAGAACAAAAGGGAGAATGTAAAGACAGATAAAACAGCATCAGTCATTTCTTTCCTTTGATGCAGTTGACCATGCTTTGTATTTGAATGACAAGAACTAATCCACGATGCTCAACCAGCACTAATGCTCTCTGTCTCTGGAATTCCTCTATTCCTTTGTTTTGACCACTTCCTCCCTGACCTGGCCTGCTACTCCATGTGCCAGCTGGTATCTGTGGACTGGTTATGTTAGAAATGGTGCTGGAGGATGTGTCCACTCAGAAAAGTCACCTTAGAGTGGAGCCCACAGTCAGCGTCTCTGGGCAAATTAGACCAAGTTGCTTTCTTTTCAGATGTATTATAGGAGGCCACACATGGATTCTGGTTAGACAGTATGTCATTTTCCAGAACTCAGCACAGGATTGCCAAATTTCTATTCGAAGGTGACATTTTATGAAACACCAGATGTTCTTTGGTATGTAACTAAAGTTAAGTATCAAAACAGCCATGAATCCATAGGAATAGAACAATAATCCCCCCAGGAAAGTTTTCTCTCTCTCAGATCACTGACTACTAACTGAGTTGACCATTTCAACTAGATGGAAGTGTTGCGAAGTAAAGATAACTAGCTACTGTGGAAAGAGATGCTAGCTAGCTAAGCTCATTTGGGTTGCAAAATATATCTTTGTCGTTAATTTGTTTAATTTTGTGTCTCTAAAATCCATTTTAAGTGACAAAAAAACCAGTTTTTCACTTTATGACTATTTTTCCTTCTATTTTAATAGTCTCTATTTTATATCCATTATTCAACATTTCACGTCGCAAGTTCATGGTGATTGTTTCCTATGCTAAGATCTTCAACTCAAAGAGTTTAGAAAAACATTACCACCTGGGCCAATTATCTTGTTTTGTTTATGAAGAGGCTGAGACTGAGCTGGATTAAGAACTTCTCAAAGTTGTACAGTGAGAGAGACGGTGAAAGATGATGCTTCACAACGACATCCGGTTAGAGCTCAGCTTCCTCTGACCAAAACTGTTGCCGAGGCAGAGACAGAGGGCAGGAGCTGTTCAACACTGGCTGTATCCGTTCTCCACTCCCTGTGCTAGGTTGCTCTGTTATGAACACCAGATACCATATTAGTGACTCTAGAATTAGAAGGGTGAGATGAGTGGGGCGCAATGTATGAGTCTGTTTATTGTAGAGGCCAGTGTCCAGATGCTGTCTGCCTCCTTGTGGTTTTCAGTCTTTAGCTTCGGGTCATTTAGGCTTGGGGATACCTGAATAGATCCTTCTTCAAGAACAGGAGATCATTTTGGGGCTTACAATTATAAGACATACACAGACTTAGTCACAGACAAAAACAGAGTTTTACTTTTTTCTTGATCAGTTTTGTTAAGAATAGCTTGTTTTCACTCAAAAGCGGTTTAGGAGTCTAAATGGCATCTATAATGATATATGTTCTGTTAATTATCTTGTCTTATATAGAATTTAGCCACAATGTGTATATATATATATATGTATTTGTTTATTTATGCATATTTGTGTTTCTAAATCTACTCACTCTGCCTATCTGAAAGCCTGTGTGGGATGCTGTGGGTTCCAAGGTTATACATATTTAATCTGAAGTTAAAAGTATCCCCTGACCCTTCTCTATGATCTTCAGACATGGTTTTCCAAGTGAAAATGGCTTAAAAAAAAACAAAAAACAAAAAACAAAAACCTGGCAAAATAATCCCACCCTGCTTAGTGGGAATTTCATAATACTTTGGAAAATATTCCTGCCATACTCATACTCCAGGGCTTCCAGATGGGAATCTACAGAAGATCCTATGGAATGTGTGATGGATTTAAGGATTCTTGACTCCCGTTTTATCCTGATGCTTCTATTACTTTGCTAGCATCCCACATCATGCGACTGGCCATATTGAATTGTTGGAAGCACAAGTGGCTCATGTGACAGAATAATCTCCCAATTGACTTGGGGGATTTTAAAATACACATTCACCAGGCTCTGGCTCTGCCCATCATTGTGAAATAGGCAATATTTGCCATTGGTTCCTAATGCTGGCTCTGTGTTCCTCTCACAGTCTGCCTCCCTCTCCCGGTGGGGATCTAGAGTACCCCAAAACTACTCCTAACTGGAGCCACAAATCTGATCTCCCTCTTAGGATTTTGTGCTAGACCAGTGATTTCTAATTCTGTTTTTTCTTCCCACTCTCCTGTCAAATTCTGTCCACATGTCCTGAGTCATCATATAAGAAATAACTAACTCCTTCTGATACACTATTGTTTACTAGGTCGCCCCTCCCAGGGATACTTGCGTTTAGAGGAAAGTTCCTGGAGGTAGACAGCCTATACCCTTGAGACTTAATTTTCAGTGGTGGAACTTTATACACTAGGAACTTTAAACACTGAGATATAATTCTGGCGGGCAATTGGAGCGGGGGTGGATATACCTCTCTAGACTCGTTCAAACACTCAAAGTGTTAAAACACATGGAAAACAGGACGGCATGGTGTTTCTCCCAGAAATAAAAAGGTGCATAGAGGACAATGTGAAAGCTGTGTCTTCTCTCTCAAGGACAAATGGATTGGAAATTAGGATTTGTTCTCAGGTAAGACACAAAATCAGAGGCAAATCCATGGGACTATGGAGGATCACCCTTATAACTGTATCTGAGAAATATTCATGGAGAATATAAGATAAGGACTACATCTACTACTGGTATAAATGAAAAGGAGGAGAGTTAATATTTGATGAATAATTTAAAAATTCTCAATTTTGTGAGTCAGTGGACTCATTGGAACATTGCTAAGAATGAATCACAAAGAGTTAATAAAATATTTTCAGTTGGATTCAGAATGTATTATACTTTCTTTAGCAATATGTTTACCCTCCAGGATATGTTAAGTAAAGGTGGGCTATGAAGGGTTGGGGGTCGGGGGCATCTAACCTGGGAGCAAACATTTGTTTTAAATAAGCTACATGGCAGACAACCCACAAATCTATATGTGAGAAAACTACTATGCAACTTTGCTTAATATTGTTCTATTAAGTTGAAATATGTTTTTAAATAATCTGAAAGAAAAAAGGCCTGGCCCTGGTAGAATCAAAGTGCTAAGACAGCTTTAATAAAAAATATCTAGGGCCTACACATCGTATCAGTAAAGGAAAAGAGAAAACGGATAAACGTTTTCATAATTATAAATATAACTTGAGTCACTATCACATTTGCCTTTTTAACCAATCAGGGAAGAAAACCGTTATTAAAAGTTATTACTTAGGGCTATTTAGAGTCACTAAGGAATCAAATGCCTCAGCCTTTTAGCTCAGGTAGAAAAAAAAATTCCTGAGTCTAGGAAAGAAGTCAGGGTGAAGTTTGTTCTTATGTCTTACAGTTCGAACTAGAGTTACATTGAATTAAATAGCGTTTGTGACAGCTGAATTTAGTAATAAACAGTAGTCCATAGGTAGGTTTAGAGATCTGTGTTTTTATAATTTCTGTTCCAGGTTATTTAGCTCCTTTTTGCAACTAGATGTTAATTCCCTTAACTTGATATTTAATAAGAAGTTAAACTTTTGTTTTATTTTGTTTTGTTGTTGCTGTTGTTGTTTTTGAGTCAGAGCCTTCCTCTGTTGCCCAGGCTGGAATGCACTGGTGCGATCTTGGCTCACTGCGACCTCCTTCTCTTGGGTTCAAGCGATTTTCCTTCCTCAACCTCCTGAGTAGCTGGGCTTACAGGTGCCTGCCACCACACCTGGCTAAATTTTTGTATTTTTAGTAGAGATGAGGTTTCACCATGTTGGTCAGGCTGGTCTCAAACTCCTAACCTCAGGTGATCCACCTGCCTTGGTCTCCCAAAGTGCTCTTGTTGCCCAGGCTGGAGTGCAAAGGTGCAATCTCGGCTCAATGCAGCCTCTGTCTCCCAGACTGAAGGAATTCTCCTGCCTCAGCCTCCTGAGTAGCTGGGATTACAGGCTCCTGCCATCACGCACAGCTAGTTTTTGTATTTTTGGTAGAGATG
>NW_012123820.1:5940775-5963460 GCF_000951035.1 Colobus angolensis palliatus | reverse complement strand
TCTTATAACTAAGACATCCCCCTTTGCCTGTTGGCAGCTCCCAAAGAGAAGCAGTGAAAGAAAAATGGGATATTTTTATTTGTGGTGAATATCACAGTATACTTAGAACCTCTATTTAATTTTCCTGTTTTTAAGTAGTAAAAAAACCTCTAAGAGTTCTTTGACCTGACCATGATCATGCAGCCATGTCAAAAAAAGGAACCTGTGGACTATTCTATGTACCCATGTGTCTATTTACATATTCTACTTCTCTTCTCTTTGTACAGTATAAACTTAGGTCTCAACTCATTGGCTTAGATATTTCCTCAGATAAATAACTCCAAAGTGAACTCTGAATCATACTTGCCTGAGAATATTTGAATGTACTCTTTTATAAATCCTTGTAATCTAAGGTCTTCAGAGAATAAGGAAAAAACATCCTGAAACATCCTAAGGAATTGGGAGAGGTGAGGAAATGTGAGCTTGTTATGAGGGGGAATTCTGTTGAGACCTCTGAGGAAGGGAATGGTTTATTGTTCTGATTTCAGCAGTGAAAGGGATGTTAGCTGGATGCCAGGTGGGGAAATGAAACCTGTAATGAAAAAAAACCCTGCCATCAGAAATCTAACCACATCTTCCTAGCACTCACTGGAATTTTGTAAAATAGTTTTTGCAAAGTAACCTCACAAGCATAAACATTACATTTATATCAGCCCTACCATACTAATCTGCCTAGAATTGGGATGCCTTTCGGCTCCACCAACTAGAGAAAGAAGGGCATTCCCAAAATTATACCAGACAGATGATTTGTGGTCTTAAGTAGGAAGAAACCCAGATAGGAAGGCTGAACCCAGTCCTCACTGGTGACATGTAGCCTGCACAAGACTACTTAACTTCAAAAGAAACTCCAACTCATCAGGAGTAAAGCTTGACAGATGCTAGAGGCAACCTTAATATGGGCCTGGCTTAAAGGGTATATCTTGATCAGTAAATATTAAGTGATTAAAATCATATGAAATATGTTATTTGATGACTGTGGAATAACTTATTAGAAATCAATAACTTATTAGAAATCAATAGCAGATAGGAATTTAGGAAATTCACAAGTAGATGGATATGAAACAACACACTCTTGAATAATCAGTGGGTCAAAAACTACCAAAACAGACTCAAGAAAAAATAGAAAGTTTGAACATATCTGCAACAAGCAAAAAGATTAAATCAGTAATTAAAAACCTCCCAAAGAAAAGTGCGAGACCATTTGGCTTCACTGGAGAATTCTACCAAATGTTTAAAGAATAATTAGCACCAATCCTTCTCAAACGCTTCCAAGAATTAAAAGAATAGTTACAACTCATTCTATGAGGCTATTACCCTGATGTCAAAACCAGACAAAAACATTAAAAAAGAGAAAAGTATAATATAATATCCCTCGTGAATGTAAATGCAAAGATTTTAAACTAGATTTTAGCAATATGAATCCAATAATATCTAAAAGGGGTAATATATTGTGACCAAATTGTGTTTTTTCCAGCAGTGTAGTACTGACTTAATATTTTAAAAAATGAACACAATTAACCAAATTAAAAAAACTGAAAAAAAAAACTGAAATAAGTGAAAATTGTGAAACTAAAGTGAACTGAAATAAGTGAAAATTTAAAAACTGAAATAAGTGAATATATTTATGCAAAACAAAACAAACAAAAAAAAAGAACTTTGGTCTCTGTCTCACACCATATTAAAAATACATGAAGATGGATTATAGACCAAAGTGTAAAAGCAAAACTATAAAACTTCTAGATGAGATGTATGAGAAAATCTTTGGTACTTGTTAGGCAAAAATTTCTTTTGCCCAATATCAAAAGCACTATCCATAAAAGAGAAAAAAAAGATAAATTGGACTTTATAAAAAGTATAATTTTCTGCTCATCAGAAACACTGTTAAGCGAATGAAAAGACAAGCCACAGGCTTGGATGAAATATTTGTAAAGTGTGTATTTGAAAAAGAACTTGCATCTAGAATATATAAAGAATTTACAAAAGTCAGTAATATAAAAGCCAATTACCCAGTTGTTAAAACTAGGCAAGATATTTGAACAGATACTTCTTTTCATTAAAAAAGATATTCAGATGACAAGTAAACAAATGCCAAGATGTTCAATATAGTTAGTCATCAGGAAAATGCAAATTAAAATCCCAATGAGATAACACTACACACCTATTAGAATGGCTAAATTTGTTATGAAGATGTGGATGAAAATGTGGAAGAACTACTTACGGAGATGTAAAAATGACACAACTACTTTGGAAAATAGTTTGGCAGCTTCTTAAAAGATTAAAAATATATCTACTCTAGGGTCTAGCCACTTCTCTTAGGTATTTACATGAGATAAATAAAAACCTATGTCCACATGAAGACTTGTACACAAATACTCATAACAACTTTATTTGTAGTAGCCCACATCTGGAAACAACTCAAATATCTATCTACAGGTGAATAGATAAATTGTATGATATCCATTCAATGGAATACTACTTACTCAGCAATAAAAGGAATGATTGGTACATAGAGCAACATGGATGGATATTGAAATAGTTATCCTGGGTAAAAGAAGATGGAGTATGATGATATTTATGTAAAATTCTAGAAAATGCAAATGAATCAAAGTGACAAAAAGCAAATCGGTAGTTTGCTGGGAGTGCAGTGGGTAAAGGGGGATGTGGAAAACTGGGAGGGAGGGACTCCCAAGGGGATAGCTACGGTCTGAATGTTTGTGTTCCCCCCAAATTTATATGCTGAAACCCAAACCGCCCCCTCAAGGTGATAGTATTAGGAGGTGGGCCCTTTTGGGAGGTGATGAGGTCATGAGGGAGGATTCCTCATGAAGAAGTTTGTTCCCCTTATAAGATAAGCCCACGGGAGCTCATTTGCCCCTTCCACCTTATCGGGATACAAGAAGGCTCCACCTTTGAAGCAGAGAGAGAGCTGTCACCAGACACTGAATCTGCCAGTGCCTTGATCTTGTACAGCCTCAAGAACTGTGAGGAATGCATTTCTGTTGTTTATATGCTACCCAGTTTATGATATTTTGTTATAGCAGCCCGAAAAGACTAAGATAGGGCCCAAGGAAATTTTGGGGGATGATATATATGTTCCCTCTCTTGACTGTGGTGACGAGTTCATGGATAGATATAGATACAGCCTCAAAATTCATCAAATGGATACTATAAGTATGTATAGTTTATTATATGTCAATTATACCTCAATAACGAAACATTTAAAAAATAAAATTGTGACTATAAACTGAAATTTTAAAAAATGTATTCAGTGAACAGAAAAGGAAGTTTTGGTATCATGGCTAAACTCCCTTTTTTCTCCCTAGTATTAAGTAATAAAGAGTAGGCATATTTACTAAAATATTGCCATGCACTAGGCATAATTTTAAATATTTTATATATGTTTGTTATTTAACATTCATAACATCCCTGTGAGATAGATAATGCTATTAGACCATTTCATGATTTGGAAACAGATGGACTTCACCAAGTACTCACTGCTAAAACTGGCAAAGTCAGGATTTAAATCACTCACTACCTCACATAAGACAAAGCACTCCTTAAATTGTTAAACTGTGCTTGCTGTCTTGAATTAGAAATACTAGACTAGGAAGGAGACCTCCAGAGAGCCAGAGAGGAGGACTGAATGAGGGCCGGAAAGAATCACCCAGAACTGAGTCTGGAGTGATAAACAGTTTAGATCTGGCTCCGTACCTGTCCTGCAACTGCATCCTGACTCTGTGTGTAATACTTAACTGCCTGTGTCAAGCAATTCAGACTAGACCTGACCCTTTCCCTTATTTGTGCAGGTGACTCTGTTTCTGCCCCAGACCAACCTTAACACCAAGGCCCTTCACCAGTTTTTACAGCAAACGATTTTTGGTAATTTTAGTGGCGATCTGAAGATTCATGGGAAAGAGTCACATCTCCCAGTGCACGGCTCAATCCCCCACATTCTGCAGCTACCTATTTCTCTAAGCCTCCCACCACTTCTCCAACCAGACTCCCATCACTCTTCACATTTCCCTGCAGTGCGTGGTCCCAGTCTTCCATCTACTTTCCTTCTTCACTTAAGACCAAGGCTATGTCTTTTACCCACCTCATTGCTATCAAAGCCATTTCTCCCTTAGGAAATTCTCTTGCCACCTACTAAGAAGATAAATTTGCTTCTGTGTCCTGACAGAAGTTCTTGCTGTCTTCCCAAGGCTGACCTGACAAGTGTGTTGCTGTTGTAACCACATCTAAAAAATGTGTGGTCAATAGCAAAGATATGGAGTCAACCTAAGTGTCCTGTCAATGGATAATAGGATAAAGAAAATGTGGTATATATACACAATGGAATAGTATTCAACCATGAAAAAGAATGAAATAATGTGTTTTGCAGTGACATGGATGGAACTGAAGGCCATTGCCGTAAGTGAATCAACTCAGAAACAGAAAGTCAAATACCGCATGTTTTCACTTATAAGTGGGAGCTAAATAATGTGTACTCATGGGCAAAGAGTGTGGAATGATAGACACTAGAGACTTGGAAGGGTGCGGGGCACAGAAGGCGGGGAGATTATGAGAAATTACTTACTGGGTACAAAGTACATTTTTCAGGTAACAAACCAGTAAAAGCCAAGACTTCACCACTATGCAATACATGCATGTAACAAAATTTTGCTTATACCCTTTAAATTTATACAAATAAAAATTGCATAGAGAATGGGAGAGGACCTTCCTCTCAAAGAGAATCTCAGCCCTTGGTTATTAAAACAAAGGCCAAAGCTCATGCACACCTCAGAAATCAGGTATAGAATTTTCAGATTGACATCAGATATCCACTGGTGGCTAGCAGGCTCATCTGCATCAATTTGTATGAGTTCATTAAGAAGGGGATAAAAAAAAGTTTGCACACTTCTGTCCTCCTTGCAAACTTTGCACAGCTGCCTTGCTAGGGTTTGCAAAATACAGTTTCAAATGTGAAGGGGGCATTTATAACTTAGTATCTCAGATCTCCAGGGGCAGGAAAAACAATACTAGGATAATGTCTGCCACCAACCAGGATTGTCTCTCTCACCTCCTCTGTGGCTGCATTTGGGAGAATAAGGGCTAGAAAGGCAGGGAGAGAGAGTGGATGGGGCCTCTCCAACAGTTTGGGCAGGATGAGGTGGAGAGCAGAGTAAATACTGCTCAAGGAAGTGAAAGCCGCTATGGGATTTGTAATGCCTCTTTGTTGTTCCGCTAGCTCCCGCACTCCAGAGATGACTAAGCAGCTGATTCATTGTGACACACTCAGAAAAACAACTCAGCCTTGAGAAAGGAGGCACACAAGAGCAGAGAGCATGCATGTGTGTGCTTGTGTTGCCGGGGAGGGAGTGGTGTCTGTCAACATGTCTTTAAATGAGCTGTCACAATGTTTCACAAAGGCTTGAATTAGTTACCAATATGTTTAAAGAAATGCAAAGATGAGGTTTTTTTTTTTTTTTGCATGAAAAATCAGAATTAGTGAAAATCAGCTGATCCAACACCCTATGTTACTTTAATAGCTTCCTAACTGGTCTTCCTGCTTCCATCATTTTCTCTTTTACAGTCTGTTTTCGACCCAGCAGCCAGAGGGATCCTTTTCCAATGTAAATCAAATTATGTCACTTCCTTGATTAAAATCCTCCTATGATGTTCCATCTCACTCAGAGTAAAAATGAGAGTCCCAGAAATGTGAGACCCTACCTGCTGAGGTACCCGGTTACCTTTCCCCTGTCCTGTTCTTCCCTGTCCTCTTCCTCTCCTTCCCCTTCCAGTTTCCTCTCCATCTCCTCCTCTGTCTTTTCCTCCTCCTCCTAGTATAGAAGATGGAACCAGATTATTCTCTGGCTCTATTTTCTGTGTGTTTTTGGGTAAATTATTTAACTGATCTGTGCCTCACTTCCTCATTGGTGAAATGAGGCTAAAAATCATATCTTGTTTGTAATGTTGTTTTGAGGACAAAATGAGTTAATATTTTTAAAGCCCTTAAAACAGTGCCTGACACATAATAAAAACAATCCCGTTGCTCTTCTAATCCAGCCATGTAGGTTTTCTTAATTTTGCTCAAATAAGATAGGTTTGCTCCTGCCTCAGTGCCTTTACAGATGCTCCTTTCTCTGCCTGGCTGTGGCTTCCACAAATACCCATCTCTTTCAAGCCTTGCTTACCCGTATTTGAGGTGAATCAAAAATTGAAAAACAAAAACCCAAGTGGACCAAAAAATAAGCAAACAAAAGCCAGCCAGGAAGAAATGAAGAGTATTGATTAAATTCGGGAAAGAAATGGAAGAAAAAAACAAAATATCTCAAAATAAAGATTCATTTACAAGGTGGCTTTAGGAAAAGAGATTCAAATTAAAATTTAACAAGAAGCATTGAAGAAAACTGGAAAATAACCAAGATAATTAAAATTTATAATAATTTTCTTTCCAGAAAATCATGAGGACACCTAAAGTGTAAATTAGATATGGATCAGCACTGTCTAGTTTACAATTTACCTTATAAAGTCAACTTATTGCTCTAAGTATTTGGATCCAGGCGTCTGGGACCAGCTTGTCACCATCTCTGACTACTGGAATTGCTTCCCCTCTGCTTCCTTTTCTAGTTCCGTCTGAACTGTCTTGTCTGGCCCTGTTGCCACTCAGGAAGCCACAGATCCTGACTCCTTTTGTTTATTTCTCTGCCCGGATGAGAAACACCCATCACCTCTGACTTTCCAGGGAGCAAATCACGCTCCATGCCCCGCTCCCCCACAATACCACTCCCTCTTCCTAGGTACCTTCCCTTGCAATCTCCAGGTCCTCCTTTGACACTTCACTTCTCCTGAGAATCACACTGCTTCTGTTTCCACTCTGGATGCTGGAAGTTATTGCATGCCTTAAAAGTTGCTGAGGGGAAATCCAATGACTCTCTCCTCTCCACTCATCTATTCAATAAAGATTTATTTTAAACAATTAAGTACCTGATATGTTTTCTTTTTTCCACCAGGAAACTTTGTACAATTTTATGTGTTTAAAAATTATTTCCAGAGTCATCTGAACAATTAAAATGGAGACTTCAGTATGAGTAACTTAAATAAATATCACCTATTATTCGGAGACAAAGAGAGGATGGGAAAGGCACATTCCCTCTCTGGTCCTGGGGAGTTGAGGCTGCATAGAGGGGTCTCCTCTAGGCAGTCTGGAACATTGTTTATAACTCCTGGTTGGCCGTGTCCTTGATCATGCCTTTCCTGGACTCCATAGCACCATGGGGCTATGCAGAAAGGCTCTGTTCAACCAATAAGAAAAAAGACATTTATGTCATGCCTGGCAAGAACCTGCCTCCCCACTTTATCCTGAAGTGAGGCTTGTCTGGGAGACCGGGGCTCACTAAAAGGACTCAGAAATACATAAGCTCTCAAGGTGTGAAAATGAATGTTATATGACAGAAAAGTTTTCAAAATATTAAAAATTTCAGGAAGCGGAAGAGGAACAAAACTATAGAAAAAAACAAAATCTCGAAATAAGAGTGTGGATTTTGTGTGATGCTTGAATTAGAGCTAGAGGAAGAGTGGAGAGGAGAGAGTCATTGGATTTCCCCTCAGCAACTTTTAAGGCCCTTAGGAAACTCAGATGTTGATTTTATTGTTTCCTTTTCAGTAACCTTGTCTGATGAAGTCTTCATCTAGCCATTCTCTGCCCCTTCAAATGAGATCATTGTTTTCCTAACCTGTTTTGGGGTGGAAAAGAGTTCGGTGAATTTGTTCCAGAATAGACAGTGTCAATTCAACTGAGGTTTATTCTTTGATTACAGGAGATTTCCCTTCTAAAATGCCAACAATATCACCATTCCGCCGCATCCCTCCTCTTCTTAAACCAGATGCAGTGTCCTTTGACCGGAGCAGGGAGGAGGCCAGCTGACTCCACATATCCACCCAGGTGGCACCCTGATGAGCATTGGAATGACCTGTTCAGGATGTCACTGCTTACTGTCTCTGACTTTTGGCAGAAAGAGGAAGCTTCTCGAAACAATTCCAGAGAGAGTGATAAATTAAGAGGCCAAACAACATTCATTAATCTTTTTTTAATTAAAATTGATGTTCACACAAATGTCAGTCAGCTCTGTACGTACTAATTCTAGAGAAATACTAATTAGTAAATTTTAACAACTGAAGGCCATGTTAATATTCATTTTCGTAGATACACAAAATACCACTTACCCCAGTTTCCCCTTGAATCCCAATACTGCAGTCTGTGATTATGGAAGATTACACCACTTGAGTTCTGACTTTCGAAATTACCTATGTTTTTAAATATAAAATGAGCTGATTCTTAAGATTTAGAAGTGAATGGCTTTCAGGGTTTTGGGGACAATTCTGTACATGTCCCCGCTCCCTTCAGATCTTTCCATCTGCCCCACACATACCATTGCCCATCCCTACTCTCTCTTACTGCCCCTGGATGAAGCCTGCCTGTTGTTCACAGGTTTTATGCTGTGTTATATAGAAGAGTAACAGCCTCTTAGCTCCATATGTCGTTGGGCAAGTCACTAAATCTCTGTGCTGTATTCCTGCCATCTTTAATATAAGAGATCATTTGGGACTTATAAGGCTCTAAGGAATAAAATAAATTAAGATGTATACAGTGCCTAGAACAGTTTAGCAATGTAGTGTGAATGTTAAATATTATTTTCCAATCCTTGTGTTTACACTATTTGTGAGTCCCTCCAGAATTGTTCTGTCTGATAATTTAATACCTCCCTGTCCTGTCAATTCAGATGAATTTCTTCTTCATGTGAAATCATTACCTGTACCTTGTACTTAACACATAATATATTCCATGTGTTACTTATTTTTTCTTATGAGCCTTTTTTGCTGTCTCAATTAGACTGATCTCAAGGACAGTAAATGCTCTTCACACTTTTTTTTTTCTGTGTCCTGTTGAGTGCTTTGCACACAATAGATCCTCAAGTAAATTTTTGTTATTGAGACTATTGAAGATAGCAACAATGTAGAATCTTGAAAGAAAAGCACGGCAAAAAAAATAAAATAAAGTATTTTGGTATGATGTGTTGGTTCCTGTTCTTACATTGAAGAATCCAGATGATCTATGCAAGCAAGAAGGCAAAATTTTCATCTTGTCTGGATGGGTGAGCCTGAAATGAATAATTTCCTTTGTGGACACGATGTGGGTTTTATTTGAAACGTCTCTACAAACCACACAGGAATTTTTATCTTTCTGCAAATTGGTCTGCTAAGGAAAGATACTGACATCTTTCAGTCAATGCAGTTCTCACCCTGTTCAGTACTTCTCCCACCATAGTCTGCAGTCCCTCTGCAGAAATCTCTGCAGAACTTTGGCCTAAGGGTAGCTCAGCACTCTGACACCACATGTGATTATCTAGAAGGCAGGGACCCTGCATAGACCCATATGACTGGTGTTCCTGATGGGATTCTGGCAGTCAGATGGACCCACAAAGCTAACTGCTAGGGAGTGGAGGGCAGACAGAGACATGCATAGTGATAACTTTACACCTCTACAGCTTAGGGGGAAGAGCCTGATCAATCTGACTTAGTTTAGAGGATGTGGGTTTGTCTTGGGAAAAACTGAATGGTAAGAGTTTGCTCTAAGTCTGATCTTAGCACTCAGAAAACAAATGTCAAATTGCTGCCTATTGAATTAAGAAATTAGTGAATGAGAGAGTGGTTTGAGGAGATCTGGGTAGTTCTAGACCTTCAACTCTGAAATATGTGAAAAAGACCAGGTTGGTCTGTGTATCTGTTTCTGTGGCTCAAGCCACACCTAGGATATCTACTGAGTTATGAAAGAAAATGGTGTCATGAACTATTGAAATTTTTCTACCCAAGGCTTTTTTCTACCTTAGCCTTATACAATCCTCTAGTCCATTCTTATCTAAGGTACAAAAGTTATCTAAAACACGAATGTGATCATGTTACAGACACTCCTTTAATGGCTTTTTTTTTTTTTTTTTTTTTTTTTGCTGTGCTTGGGAAAAGTCCAAAGTCCTTAGCATAGCATGCAAAGTTTCCCGTGTTCTGCCTTCTGCCTTTTATCCCCATCATGTCTCTTATCTCTCCTCCATTCAGTATCCAAAATTCTTTATCTTACACTCTAACTATGGAAAGAATTTACTGTTCTGCAACGTGCCAGATTCTCTTAAGCCTTCCTGCCTTTGCATTCCTCTGCCAGGAGTGACCACCAACCTTTTCTGCCTTGCTAATGCCTATAATTCCCCAAAGATTAGCTCACCAGTTTCCTCCTATGTGGCACTTTCTCTGATTCCCTCCAGGAAGAGTTAGGTGTTCTCTTTTCTCTGTTCTCCCGGCAATCTTTGCCAGTCTCTTTTGTTATATACTTGTCTTTCCCGCCACACTGTGACCTAATTTAAGGCAAATATTCCATTGTACCACAGAGCATAATTTTAGTAGATAGCTATTGTTGTCCATAAATATAATTATGAATTACAATACGGCATAATGCTTATATTATGCATGTTTAAGTTAGCTGAGCCTGTGTTTGCACCATAGAACCTCCATTTTCTGAACTGTGCGAGTTTTGTAACCTCTCTAAGGCTCAATTTGTTCATCTGTAAAATGGAGATAATAATCATATCTTCTTCATAGCCTTGTGTGAGTATTAAATCAGACAGTGACTGTGAATGTTTTAGCCCAGTGCCTTGAACACAGTATGTATTCCATTTTGTAGCAGCAGGCCCAGCTGGAGATAGAATTTGTTTTTGTTTTCTCTACTTCAAAAAGAAAGGAGTGACCGGGCATGGTGGTTCACGCCTGTAATCCCAGCACTTTGGGAGGCCAAGGTGGGTAGATCACTCGAGATCAGGAGTTTGGAACCAGCCCGACCAACATGGTGAAACCGTGTCTCTACTAAAAATACAAACCTAGCCAGCCGTGCTGAACCCAGGAGGTGGAGGTTGCAGTGAGCTGAGATCACGCCACTGCACTCCAGCCTGGGTGACAGAGCAAGATTCTGTCTCAAAAAAAAAAGCATCTATACAAAAATAGTATTATAACAGTTTATGACACTGTTTTAGTCCAGAACTCAGTAGACCTCCCAGGTGTGGCTTGAGTCACTGAAACAGATACACAGACCAGCCTAGTCTTTTTCACATATACTATACTGATGTCAATTTTTCTTGCAAGTGAATTGCAAGGCATTGTACTTTTATGGTTTTTTGTTTGTTTGTTTGTGTGTTTTTTTTGGTTTGTTTGGTTTTTTTTGAATCTTGCTCTGTCTTCAGGCTGGAGTGCAGTGGCGTGATCTCAGCTCACTGCAACCTCTGTCTCCTGGGTTCAAGCGACTCCCCTGCCTCAGCCTCCTAAGTAGCTGGGACTACAAGCACACGCCACCATATCCGGCTAATTTTTTGTATTTTGGTAGAGACGGGGTTTCTCCATGTTGGCCAGATTCACAACTTATACTCAGAAAGCTGGAATTCTAAGCAATGCTATTCAACATGTGACCCAAAAACTGTTGCTGCAGCCTGTGACAAGATAAGGACAGATATTGACAAGAATATTTAGAAACTTTTGTAGCAGTTTGGTGTTTCTGTGACATCTAGGCATGTGTTTGCCTTTCTGGCAATTATTTTCATTATGTTGTACAAAAGAACTAGTCTGCAACCAAATGTACATAAAACAAAAACAAAACTAGAACTTCACCATACGCAATTTGAGAACATTGACTGAAAGTACTTAAAAATCAACTAGTTCAGCCTTTTTCATATTGTACTTGAGACTACCAACACCCAGAGAAGTAAAGCGAGAAAATAAGGAACCAGACCTAAAACCCAGGTGTACCAATCCCTGTTCCAATGTACTTTCTCAAAGACTCTCAATCCTGAAACTAGAATTACAAATTGTCATCTGGGTTAGAATATCTAGGTTTACTACTACCTTTTCTCTTCCCTTCTGCAGCTTGTACTTGAGGGCCATTTTCGTGCTCAGAATTATCTCTGCTAGCAGGGGATTCCAATGTATCTTGGAAGAAGGTTCGAGAATGACCCACATTGTGGACTCCTTGGTCCCTGTGTTTTTCTGTTCTGCCAAGTAAGGTGGCTAGGCATCAGACATCATGTACTTATACATAGTATGGACAAGTGCCTAATTTCAGGAGTCCCGTCTGTCTAGACCTATATGTCTGTGGTCAGGGATCCCAAATTCCTATGACTAGAGCATTGAAAAGCACCCATTTACCCTTTACCATAATATGGAATTCAGTTTGTTGCATTTCTCTCTTTCCTTGGAAATCTGAGGTCTCTCTTTACCTGAAGATGGCTCATTTTTTACTGAGTCCCATTGCCCATCAGGGAAAGCAAACACAACTCCTTGGTAGAGATAGAAAAAGAGAAGGATGGTCAATGGGGAACTGAAAAGGGGCTTGCAAACCTTAGTCCCCAGAGATAATTATACAGGAAAGGACCCAGGAGGCCAGATTCCCACAACAGTAAGACAATCCAGTCCAAACCATTTGCATTCAGATCTGAGTTTCTTTGAGAAAGGGCATGTTTTCCTTTTAGCCTGTTTCTTCCCATTGGTATTCCCCCAGTTTCCTCTAAAATCTTCTCTTGGAAAATCCCAACTCCTCTTAGCTTATCAAAGGGAGAGATGAAAACATAACCTAAGACAAGATGCCTATGAGGATCTGAAGGTACCTGGGGCCAGGGGTGGTGGCCACATGCATCTGGGGAGATAAAAGAGAAAGGAGGAAACCGTGGGATGACTCTGATTGTGGATGGATCCCTTTCTGACTGGCATTTCTTCAGAAAAGATCCTCTTCCCTTGTCCCATAGTCCCTCATTTGCATTAGACAACCAAAGGCAGAGGCACGCTCTCCAGAAGTCCTCAACACTTAGGGGGATGGGAAGAAAGACCCTTAAAGACCTGAGGCTTCATGAGCATCATCATGAAGATGGAGGAATCCTATTGGATAACTGTCCTCTTGGGTACACAAAGGGCACAGGAATGGAGATTTTGAGGGCAGGGCAGAGCACCATAGTAGGGGCTAGGAATGCCTAAGGAAAGAAGGCCGGGAAAGTACGGATGAAGAGCTAGAACTGAGGGACATACCCTGAGAGAGGAACTAACTATAGAGGGTTAACCCCTTTGTGATTTCCCCAGGATAGGTCTATGATTTCCCCAGGATAGGTCTATGATGAAGAGATAATGTAATATAACCTTTGCATGGACCCCTTTAGGCACATACACTCTCTTCAGGTCTCTTGGGTCTGAATTAGTTTTTAGGAACTACTTTTAAATTGATGAAATTTTATTTTTAATAAAAGCAAGAGTGCTGGGTGAGAAACAATATAAATTATCATTAGAAAAATGAAATTATAGGGACTACACCACCAAATAGCTCAATGTTTCTAAATTTCCAGATATTAAGGAATTGTGAGATCTCAACTACTTGCTAATTGACCATTTATCTATTTATATGGATGTTTTGTCTTCATTTTGTCAAATCCCAAATTTTGGAAAAATAATCTTCTTGGTGTTTCAGGTTCTTTTGTAAGGCTTTTGTGAGCTATTTATGTCTACCATCCCTCATTCAATACCAATCAAACCCACTTATTGATTGTTACTAACTTCCTAATTTTTCTTCTCTAGTATCTTTAGCATTATCTTAAAATTATGAGCATTCTTCTCAGCAATTCATAAAATTTCTAGAACAATTTCTGATAATGGAGGCATATATATATATAAATGTGCATAAATGTGTAAACGTGTGTCTCCTGCTTCAAGCCCCACAGAAACATCTCTATGCCAGGAAGATGGAGACTGAGAAATCATAGAGATTCCTAAGCATGCTTAGCCTGTACTCATGTGTTTCCTTCATTAGTAGTTTGTACAAAACACCTTTGATGTGGCTAACTGAGCAAAGAAAACATGCAGTACACTGTGCATGGTTGGTCATTGCAAAGTATTTCCTATAACTCACTGTTAGTTATTGAAATAGAGGAGTTAATACTAATTTGCATGTCTGTATAAAATGGTTTATACCTTTCAACTGGCCCTCATGGATTCTCTGGTTTATTTCTCATCAATTAAAGGTGTCACTATTGTTCCCTTCGTGTTGTGCTTGTGGTTTTGTTTTGTCTATTCTCCTTCACTCATTCTGATTCATCTGCTTCATGTCAGAATAAGAAGAGAAGAGAAAAAAGAAAGAGAGAGAGAAAGAGATGGAGACACATAAAGAATGAGAGAGAATGACAGCTTCTATGGGTGTGTAGAACATCATGACATTAGTCAGGTAACTACTTCCTTCAACATTATTTCCATTTATTATTAATAAGCTCATTGTGTATGTCTTGTCCAAACCTAGAAAGTCAACCCCCGCTGGGTCAACCTTCTAGGGTTATACCTACTTAGATCAGGCAGGGGCAGTAAAGAGCTACTAAGGTAGGAAATTCCAGTGGGAGAAAGAGACTGGAGGGGTTTATAGGAGGGCCGTATGGCTGTAAGTAAGCCAGAGTTGTTCCAAGACCAGAACCAGACATCTGAAGGGGGAAACCCTGATGACCACGGAATGACAGTTAACACCAAGGTTCATGACAGTTGTAAATCCTGAGGGGTCAGGACTAAGAACCATGATATAAAAAATTGTTCTCATCACATGCAGGCATGTAGAGTTGACAGGGTAGATGGACAGAGCTTTAGAGCTATTTGCAAGGACCTCTCCTCTTGCCTTGTGGTTCTTGAAGGATGCTGGTTTCTCTGGACTCGGAAACTCTGCAGAACTGATCTACAGCCCAGAAGCCTGTGTGAAAAGGAGCCAAAGAAAAGACTAGTTTCTTATCTTCAGAGCTGGAACTTCTGTTTCTATTTAAGTTGATGTGCTTATTTAGAAAACTCTGTTTAGGGGTATGTTTTAAATTTTTTTTAGTGTTGGCATTTTAATGTCCTAAACTTTCTTTACAGATGTTTCTTTCAAGGGGGATCTTGCAGTGAAAGTGTCTAGCACAAATATTAAGTAAGACCATGAAGACAGTAGAAAGGAGACACAATATAATACCCTTTTGATAGTTCTTTGCTTTGAAAAATTTGTGTTCACATAAATATTTTGCACTGCATGGGTAGCCATGGGATCAGAAATTTTTACAAAAGATTCTGTGTAATGTTAGTTTTGGATCACATTTTGAGTGTAATGGTTCCATACAAGGATGATTACATGTTGCTAATCTGTCATGCTTTTAAAATCTTTCTTAAAATCCATATCACAATAATGGGAACATGCTATGGATTCCAAGAAGGGCTCATGGGAATGGTCAAAGCACAAAGCTTTGGCCTTAAGGTCTTCTGTCTTGATCTAATATACTTTGTGATTGACCAATACCTGTTGCTTACTGGTAATTGAGGCCTGCACATAAATTAAGAGAAAACCATTCTGACTACAGCCACAGTGAATATCAAAGATGCAAATTAGATGGGGTAGTAAAAGTAGAGTAAGTTAAGCTTGTAAATATGGATAAACTGGATTCCCATAATATTGAAACATTCTTCCTTTCAAAGGAATTAGTATTCAAACTTGGCTCCCCATAGGCAAGTTGAGATAGAGATACTGCTAGCATGACAAAAAGAAGGCAAAAAATTTTAATAAATAAAAATAATAATCAGACACTAAACATTAAACTCCCTCTTTTTCATGCTTGTGTTAACCAAACACAAAATTTCAAGCACAATAATTTGACCACCAACCACATTGTGAAAACATATAAAAGAAGACTCAGAAAAATACAAAGCAAAGTTTTCCCTTTTGATTTTAGGTATGAAGAACATTGTTAAATCAGAAGAAATATATCTTTCCCCACATTTCATATTAAAGAGAAGGTAGAAGATTTGGACATTCAAAGATAAATCAAATATTTTATTGACATTTTAAAAAAGTCATGCTTAGGAATAAAAGCAGGAATGTTTTTACTTTTAAAGTAGAAGTGATAGAGCAGAACTGAATAAAATTGAGACCCAAAAATCCATACAAGACCCAAGAATCATTGAAACAAAAAGTTGGTTATTTGAAAGGATAAACAAGATAAATAGACTTTTAGCTAGAGTACTAATGAACAAAAGAGAGAAGATTTAAATGAACACAATAAGAAATGACAAAGGTGATGTTACAACTGACCATATAGAAATACAAAAGATCCTCAGAGGCTACTATGAACACCTATTCACAGAAACTAGGAAATCTGGAAAAAAATTGATAAATTCCTGGAAACACACAATCTCCCAAGATTGAATCAGGAAGAAATTGAAACCCTGAACAGACCAACATCAAGTTCTGAAATTGAATCAGTAATAAAAAAAAAAAACCTATCAGCCATAGCAAACTCAAGACCAGATGGATTCCCAGCTAAATTCTACCAGTTATACAAAGAAGAACTGGTACCAATTCTGAAACTACTCCAAAAATTTGAGAAGGAGGGACTTCTCTCTAACACATCCTATGAATGCAGTGTCTCCTGATATCAAAACCTGGCAAAGATACAACAAAAAAAGAAAACTACAGGCAAATATCCCCTATAAACACAGATGCAAAAATCCTCAACATAATACTAGCAAACCAAATCCAACAGGACATAAAAAAGTTAATTCACCATGACCATATTTGACTTCATTCCTGGGATGCAAGGTTGATTCAACATACATAAATCAATAAACATGATTCATCACATAAACCGAACTACAGAGAAAAACATATGATCTCTCAATAGACATGGAAAAAGCTTTTGATACAATCCAACATCCCTTAATGATAAAAAAAAAAAAAGCCCCTCAACACACTAGGTAGGCATTGAAGGAACAAACCTCAAAATAAGAGCTATCTATGACAAATCCATAGCCAACATCATATTGAACGGGCAGAAAGCTGCAAACATTCCCCTTGAGAAATGGAATAAGACAAGGGTGCCCACTCTCCCCACTCCTATTCAACCTGGCACTGGAAGTCCTAGCCAGAGTGGTCAAGCTAGAGGAAGAAATAAAAGGCATCCAAATAAGAAGAGAAGTCAAACTGTCTATCTTCACTGATGCTATGATTCTATACCCAGAAAACCCAAAGACTCTGCCAAAAAGGCTCCTGGAACAGATAAATGGCTTCAGTAAAGTTCTAGGATACAAAAGTCAATATACAAAAATCAGTAGCACTTCTATTCACCAATAACGTTCAAGCAAAGAGCCAAATCAATAACTGAATACAATTCACAATAGCCACAAAAATAATAAAATACTTAGGAATACATCTAAACAAGGAAGTGAAAAATCTCGACAAGGAGAACTACAAAACACTGCTCAAAGTCATCATAGATGACACAAACAAATGAAAAAATATTCCATGTTCATGAATTGGACGAATCAATACCATTAAAAAGGCCATACTGTCAAAAGCTACCTGCAGATTCAATGCTATTCCTATCAAACTACCAAAAACTACCAGAACTAGTTTTTTCTAGCTCTGTCACTTTTCTCAGAACTAGAAAAAAACTATTCTAAAATTCATATGGAACCAAAAAAGAACCTGGATAGCCAAAGAAATCCTAAGCCAAAAGAACAAAGCTGGAAGTATCCTATTACCTGATTTCAAATACACTATAGGGCTAGAGTAACCAAAACATCATGGTACTGGTACAAAACCAAACACATAGACCTATGGAACAGAATAGATAATTCAGAAATAAAGCTACACTCCGACAGCCATCTGATCTTTGACAAAGTCAACAAAACTAAGCCATGGGGAAAGGATTCCCTATTCAATAAATGGCACCAGGATAGCTGGCTAGACATATAAAGAAGAATGAAACTGGACCTACTTTTCACCATATACAAAATTAACTTAAGATCAAGTGAAGACTCAAATGTAACACCTCAAACTCTAAGAATACTAGAAGAAAACCTAGGAAACATCATTCTGGACTTTGACCTTGGGACAGGATTTATAACTAAGTCCTCAAAAGCAATTGCAACAAAACCAAAAATTGACAAGTGAGGCCTAATTAAAATAAAGAGTTTCTGCACAGCAAAAGAAACTATCAACAGAGTAAACAGAATGGTAGAAAATATTTGCAAACTATGCATCTGGCAAAGGTCTAATATCCAGAATCTGTAAGGAACTTAAACAATTCAACAAGCAAATAACAAATAACCCCATTAAAAAATAGACAAAAGACATGGACGCTTCTCAAATGAAGACATACAAGCAGCCAACAAATGTATGAAAACATTCTCAGCATCACTAACCATCAGGGAAATGCAAATTAAAACCACAATGAGATACCATCTCCCATCAGTCAGAATGGCTATTATTAAAAAGTCAAAAAACAACAGATACTGGTGGGGCTGTGGAGAAAAGGGAACATTATATGTTGTTGGTGGGAGTGTAAATCAGTTCAGTAACCATGGAAAGCCATTTAGAGATTTATCAAAGAACTTAAAACAGAACTACCATTCGACCCAGCAATCCCATTACTGGGTAAATACCCAAAGGAAAATAAATCATTCTACCAAAAAGACACATATACTTGTATACTTGTATGTTTATTGCAGTACTATTCACAATAGCAAAGACATAGACTTAACCTAGGTGCCCATCGACAGTGGGTTGGATAAAGAAAATGTGGTATATATACACTGTGGAACACTACACAGCCATAAAAAAAACAAACTCTTGTCCTTTTCAGCAACGTAGATGCAGCTGGAGATCATTATCCTAAATGAATTAACACGGGAACAGAAAACCAAACACTGCATGTTCTCACTTATAAATGGAAGCTAAGCATTGAGTATACATGGACATAAAGATGGGAACAGTAGATACTAGGGAATACTAGAGTGGAGAGGGAGGGAGAGAGGGAGAAATCTTGAAAAACTATTAGGTACTATGCTCACTAGCTGAGTGATAGGATCAATGGTACCCCAAACCTCAGCATTGTGCAATGTACCCATGTAACAAATCTTCACTTATACTCTCTGAATCTAAAATAAAAGTCGAAATTATAAATAATTAAATAAATACATAAATAAATAAAATAACATATCAGTGATAATAATATTTACTTTATCAGGTTATTCACCTAAAAAGTTCTGGCATTGGTATGGGTGTGGTGGCTCACACCTGTAATCCCAGCACTTTGGAGGCCAAGGTGGGCAGATCACTTGAGGTCAGGTGTTCAAGACCATCCTGGCCAACATGGTGAAACCCCATCTTTACTAAAAATACAAAAATTAGCCAGGCATGGTGGCACGTGCCTGTAATCCCAGCTACTCAAGAGGCCGAGGCAGAAGAATCACTTGAGCCCAGGAGGTGGAGGTTGCAGTGAGCTGAGATAGCGCCACTGCACTCCAGCCTGGGTGACAGAGCGAGTCTTCATTTCAAACAAACAACAAAAAAAATTCTGGCCTGATGAAGAGGTCACTTAGCACATATTCATTTCCTCTCTTCAAAGAGAATCACCAAAATGTAACTATGAATATTCCTCTATATTACTTAGCACAAAATAAATTGAGATGGGAATTTAATTCTTATTTACTCTTAGATTAAAAAAACCATTATTTTAGAGGAAAGTAGGGAACTAGAGGTAGAGAAATCTTTAGAAAATTATCCCCTCCCTTCCAAGAATGCACCCTCAACTACCCTCACACAGTGATACTATTGGACTTGGCAATAGTGACTAACACCTTATCCACTATTTTTAACTCTGGTGTCTGTAATTTACAAAGACAAATATTTAAGTCAAGTTACAGTAATTCTGAACAATTCTTTTAAAAAATGGAATTAGAAAGCAATTAGGATAAACAACAATAATAACATCAACAAAAGAAAAACAACTTAAAGGCACCTACCTCATGGGAGGCTGATTGTGTGAGGCAAAACCACATACTATCTATAATCGTATAATATAATCATATAAACAGGGTTTTATAAGGGTTTTAATAAAATAATACGAGTTGAAGGGCATTATAGGGTTTCAATTCCAGCTACAAACATAAGCACTGTGCGCCCTGGAGACTACATTTCCTTGGCTGTGAAATGAAGATAATATCTGCAGTGAGTAAAACGGTAAATATAGTACACTCAACCCACTGCTTGGCTGATGGTATTCACTCACTTATCCATTCAACAATGTTCGTCTTTTTTAACACCGTATCTGGCAATGTGCTGGGCAATAGAAATATAGCAGTGAAAAAATAGGCATGGTTCTTGTTTTCATGGAGTTTAACAGTATGGCAGAAGTGGCAGATATTAATAATGATATGATAATAGTTTGATAAATAAGTAAAAGTTAATTCTGTTTAAAAGTTAGTCGCCTTTCTCTTCTCCTTATTTGCTATTTAAAAATCCTGTTCTTCCTACTTTCACTTTTGAAAATGTAGTGAAGTAATGCATGTTAACCTAAATTCAGAATGTAAATTCTGAAGTTCTCTACAAACATTAATTGCTGTCAATATATTGCAGTCAAACATATTGACTGTCAATATAATTTTGCTGAAGAATTTGGAAAGAGTGCTTTTAACCTTGTGTTTTGACCCTCTTGAAATACAGGGTCTAGAAGCTCACAGTTCGAGTGGTCTATGGAACCTGAAGTCTTTTTGTATTCAGGAGTACGGAGACATATTGAAGACAAGCTTCCTTCTCGAAATAATATGGAACTTATAAAATGGACCTAAAGATCTTATTTCTTTGGAAAAAATAAAGCAGTTTTTTTTTTTAGTACATTTACCTTAGCACAGGTCACATTCTCTATAATTTAGTATCATAGAAATAGGGAACAGAAATACCAGGAGGTAAAAATGATTGCTCTAAAAACTAAGCTGCTATGATTCAACATCCTAAAATGCACATACCAAACCCTCTCCCTTCTTCACACCCACTAAGGGCTGTGACTTTAGCATTCAGTAATGACTGATCAAAACATCTATCCCTGCTCCTGGAGCTCCCATGGGCTGTGTGCACAGAACAAGCTGACCCTGACCGTCTCTTCTCCCATGAGCCTCTCAGAGCCAAACCAGCTGTGGGAGATGTGTGGCAGCTGGTCAGCCAATCAACAAAAAGCTGCTGGATGACAATCTCCATTTGGGACTTTACAGAGATGGTGGATGAAGCCAAGTTGCCCTGCTCAGCTGTGTGGAGAACCTCTCCACTGAAAGAGAATAACAGATGTTCATTTTTTTAAAAAAATTCCAAACCTGAAACATAATTTTACTACACAAATACATGCCAGTGAATATTTGGAAAATAAGAATAGTTTTTGCTAGCCTTCACAGGGTGTCTGGATGACAAACACAAAGAGAAGGATCTACATATTTGTAATCGACATCAGCTTTCTATGATGAACGCCAGAGAGCATGAGACACTGTCTTGGTATGTCCCACAGAGCAGTTCTCATTGCTGGCACTGGATGTGTTTGGAGCTAGGGCCAAAGATGAGGGTAGGCTACCCATTCCGAAGGCAAGGAGAACTAATGAAGTAGAAACAAGATAGGTAGCTGAAGACTTTGTCCTATTACCTCATGTAAAAGTCGTTGTGTTAAATAAATATATCTGGCATGAATTTACCAACCTAGAAGAAAATGATACCAAACCAACCAGATAAGCTTTTAACAAATTCAAAGTCCAGAATTTAAAATGCTCTTCATTCAAATAAGCAACCAGAGCCTTAGGCTTGGGCCCTCAGGGATGAAAAGATTATGTAACCAACGAAGGCGGCCAGAGGTTAAGCCCTTTCTCCTAATGATGAACAAGGAACTGAAGAACTACCACAGAGAATGGTACCTCAGAACCAGTTCTTCAAACACTTTACCTTGCTGCCTTGTCCTAAAGGTTGTATATTTATGACCAACATCTGAGTTCATACATTTTATAAAAGGCGCCTAATGCTTAAGTTCTTTGTTAAGGATCTCTCCTCCCACTTTAATTTAACACCTTCTCCAACAGGGTGCTTTCTGCCTCTCCAAGCATCTCTCCCCATCTTTACACAGCTGGTACAGAACATTTTCCTTACAGTAAGCTGAAATATTCTCTAATATTTGGGCATGTGAAAGTATAGCTGAAAAGCACAGTAAAGAAAATGGAGAAAGAAAAGCAACTGGGTTACTCTTTCCACAGAAGTAAGTTGAATTTGAATAGTCGAGTGAACATTTAACTGGCTGTGTTGTAATTGAAAAACAGGAGATAAATTGGTTCTTTAAATCATCAGTTTGTCGAGTTCAGAATATGTATAAAACAGATTCAAATATTTCCCCAAGTACCTCTGTCATATCAATAAACTGGGTGGATATTATTCACTTGCGCATAATAAAATATTTGTTTTTAAAAAACTCAAAAATAACCTCTGGATTTAAGATATTGTTTTATGGTCTATTTCTACCATAATCACTTGTACAAAAATCTCAATACTTCAGATATACTTGTTCACCATGTATAGGTGTACATATGTCATGTTTTAATGGCCATCTATTTTGAAACACTATTAAATTACAAATAAAATTAAAGCCACAATTTTTAAAAAACTAAATACGGGTCAGGCGAGGTGGCTTATGCTTGTAATCCCAGCACTTTGGGAGGCTGAGAAGAGTGGATCACCTGAGGTTAGGAGTTCAAGACCAGCCTGGCCAACATGGTGAAACCCC
>NW_012123820.1:5933869-5940725 GCF_000951035.1 Colobus angolensis palliatus | reverse complement strand
AAAAAAATTAGCCAGACATGGTGATACATGCCTGTAGTCGCAGCTACTTGGGAGGCTGAGACAGGAGAATGGCGTGAACCCGGGAGGTGGAGCTTGCAGTGAGCTGAGGTTGCTCCACTGTCCTCCAGCCTGGGCAACAAGTGGAGACTGTGTCTCAAAATAAATAAATAAATAAATATATATATATAAAATAAGCTATTTTGTTCTTAAAATAAAACTTAAACCACATCTTCTTTCCGCCTTTTCTTTTTCTTAAAAAAAGCAACTCTTTGTATAGACAGGTTAATTTAGGCCCAACATGGCAAAAACAAATTCTTTCCATCTTATTCCAAGTTTAGACCCAGGCAAACTTTTTAATAACCAAGTTGTTAAAACCCTTAATTAATGGAATCACTGCTTCCCAATTTCCAAATCATGCTACTAAGCTGCTGTTTAACTAGAAGCAAAGGCTCTGTGGCTCTGTGGCTCTGCTCTGCATTCATATATGGGAATGTTCACTATTCAATATGCCCTATGAGGTGTGTCTAGCATGCTTCATAATTCCAGTAAATCTGTGCAGCCCACACTCAAACCGCCGAGTGGTTTTCTCCTGATGATCACAGCCCTGAAGCCACGCATTCCTCTTGGACTTCCCCAGGGTGTCTTCTGTGTCATACTCATCTGGTGATTAGAGCTCAAAAACTTCTTTGCAGGAGGAAATCTCAGGGTAGCAAGTTCCGTTCAGATATTACATTGTAGGCATCTTATTACTCCTTTCAGCTGGCTCCAACTTCAGACCATCATTAGATTTCCACTGTTACTGCCGGGATAACTACCTATGTCTCAGCTCAGGGAACTTTTAGGCCCGGGGAGCCTTGAGTTATCTCTCTGAAGTTCTCTGCTCATTTGAGAAAGCAACATCTTTTTTTGCTCAATTCTCCAGATTTTATTTTTGATTTCATGCTGCATTTTAGTCCAAAAAGTTCCCAGGCCTCTTCTCTGGTGTCCTGGGCTGCTTCTCACAGCCTGAGCTGGTTACACCATTCTTCACTGGTTACACCCAGTGACAGTTTTTTTTTGGCCGATCTCTTTTCAGGTCAGATGACATACAGGGTGACTGCACGTCCTGGTTTTCCTGTAACCATATGAGTTTATACCTGGTGTTCTCTTTATAACTATTAAAAGTGTTCCTCTTTCACTCTCAGAATCCTGGTTTGGATAATAACGAAAAGGATACTCAAGTTGATGTCTTCTTTGCAACCCAGCAACGGAGTCAATTCTATGAATTTTTTATTGCTTTCAGTTGCTTTTAAACATTCTTTATGTTTTTAAAAATGTGTGAACCTCCCCAACATATATGTCAAGGATATTAGTTATCTATTACCACATAATAAACTACCCCAAACTTAAAGCAGAAATAGACATTTACTATTTCACACAGTTCCTGTAGGTCAAGAATTTGGGAGCAGCATAACTGAGTGGTTCTGTCTTGGGGTCTCTCATGAGGTTGCAGTTGAGAAGTTCATTAGGGCTATAGTCACCCAAAGCCTGGAATGGAGCTGGGGAATGTGCTTCTGAGATCGCCTACTCATGAGGAAGACAAGTCAGGACTGGCTGTTGCCAGGAAGCCTCATTTCCTTAACACATGGAGCTCTCCAAGGAGCTACTTGAGTGTTTTCACAGGATGGCAGTTGGCTTTCCTCAGAGCAAGTTATCCAAGAAAGGAAAAGCAGAACTCACAATGTCTTTTATGACCTATGCTCAGAAATCACACTGTGTCATTTCACAGTATCTGATTGCTTACTTGGCACATATTTGAAAGGGCCATGGAGTAAAAAATGTCTCATTGTATTCTTTGAGAAGAAAAACTATTCCCTGCAAGGATGAGATAATAGCAACACTAAGTATGAACCTTATAGGTACAGCAATTTACAGATATGTATATGTGTATATATATGTGTGTATATATCTATCTGCACACACAAATATATACATATTTGCTTGTGTGTTTAGATTATATGTGTATATACATATTTACAGATATGTATGTATCTATAAACATATATATTTGCTTGTGTGTGTAGATAGATATAGATATAAATATATATGTAAATATATTTAAGTAATGCTGAACTTTGGGTGAGTTTAAAGAAATAAAATACAAATACTTAGGTGTAGTCAGAGGTTCTCACATTTATATTTAACAGTTATCAATGTTTGCTTAATCACTGAGTTTCCTTTTCTGACTAAACTAGAAAACAGTTCTCTGCTTACTCCAAAATGCTGCCTTGAATACAAAGCTTATGAGTTTGCATTTATTTATTATATCATTCACTCATTCAACAAATTGTAATTGGGAGTTTACCATCTGCTAATCAAACTGTGCTAGATGGTAAGGACATAGTCCTTACCTTCAAACTGCTTAATGTTTAGAGTAGAGGAACAGACTAGAAATGATACATGTTAAAAAGTGAAACCCATAGGTTCTTACAGAGGTATAGAGAGGGGCACCAAATTCAGTCTTGTTGGGGAGAAGCCAGAAAATTATTCTAAGTTTTATGACATGACATTTGAGTAGAGTCTTGAAAGGTAAATAAAAATTTACAGGCAGATCCAGGGTGAAGAAGGAGGAGCTTTCCAGAAGGAAGGAATATTATAACCATGAATGCCAAGACGTGAGAGAGGAGGTGTCTTAGGAATGGTGAGAGAGCTGGTCTGAAGAGTAGGCATGCAACAGTGTAGGGAAGCCAAAAAGATACAAGTGGAATAGATCATGGGAGGGCTTGTGAGCCTCATTAAGATGCTGAAATGTAACTTGAGGGCAATGAGAAAAATGTTGAGGAATTTGCAGCAGGAATGAAACACTGATATTTTAGGAAAATTATAGTGATGGCCACTGGAGGATGGATTAGAGAGGATCAGTCTGCTGGCTGGAAGACCAACTGAAAGACTACTGCAGCCGTAGAGTTGATAGCAAACAGGAGACACAAAGCGCACATATTGCCCTGGCTTCTGATTTCATGACAAATTGGCATGGCAATACTTAATACTTAACAGGTAAATCTACTATTTTTCAGTAATTTCTGTTTGTGTTAGGTGTTTAGCTCCTTTGTCTGACCCTTGAGTTCCTTCTGACCCTGGAGTACAGTGTTGTGATCCTAACTCACTACAGCCTCAAACTCTTGGGCTCAAGCGACCCTTCCACCTCAGCGTCCCTTGTGGCTGGAACTACAGATGCATGCCATTTATGTTGTTTTGATAGCCTTTTGCCTTAGGCTGGAAGTTAAGAGTTTATGACTACTCTTGTGCAGGTATTATTTCCTCCACCATTAACTGAGTATTAGCATTGTGGTAGGCACATTTCATTCATTAAAAATAACTATTTTCAGTCAAGTTCAAAGGAATGGAAAGTAGAATAGTGGTTACCAGAGGCTAAGGAAAAGGGAGAACAGGAAGTTATTGTTTAGTGGGTAACAAGTTTCAGTTTGAGAGAATGGAAAAGTTCTAGAGATGGATAGTGGTTGTGATTGCACACAGTGTGAATGTAGGCTGGGCACGATGACTCACACCTGTAATCCCAGCACTTTGGGAGGCCGAGGCAGGGGGACATCTGAGGTCAGAAGTTCGAGACCAGCCTGGCCAACATGGTGAAACACCGTCTCTACTAAAAATACAAAAAAAAAATTAGCCAGACATGGTGATACATGCCTGTAATCCCGGCTACTCGGGAGACTGAAGCAGGAGAATCACTTGAACCCAGGAGGTGGAGGTTTCAGTGAGCTGAGATAGTGCCACTGCACTCCAGCTTGGGTGACAGAAGGACACTCCATCTCAAAAAAAAAAAGAGAGATTTAATTTTGGTTATTTACAGTGCTATGTCTTCTGTTTCCACTCTTATTATTTAGTACACAGAGGCTAAAGAGACTCCCTGGTTCAAAAGCAGTGTCAAGTTTTTTTCTTCTTTTCTTTCCCTCTTTAAAGTGATAATTCATAGTTGGTTTGGCTTCTAGGGTTTTTCCATCTTTGTTTTTAAATGTATTTGATTGACATGCACTTAAAATTTTTGTACCTTTACTATATACCAGAATAAGAAGAAGGATGAAAAATAATGTAAGAATAATCCATGTTCTTAGAAGCTAAAGATCTGCTTAGAAGGACACGAACCTATGCGTGAAGTACAAAAAGATCAGATGAGTGATGCTCTACAGAATTGCTTCTCAGAGAAGAGGGAGCTGTCCAGGTTGGAGCATCTGGGAAAACCCTGTGGAGGAGGTGATGCAGGGCCTGGACACTGATGAATAAGCTGAATCTGGACACATGTAGCAAGGACCTGTGGAGAAAGGGCCAAAGAAGTAACATGGTCCCAGCTGCCGGCCACTGAAAAACACTGCGTGCTCCTGCCTTTCCCCCATCACACTAGCTGTTCCTCTTTCATGTCCTTCACTATTTTTCTTCCTCTACCAGTCCCTAAGTAATTTATTCTAGCCTTAGGCTTTAAATCAGGGGTGTCCAATCTTTTGGCTTCTCTGGGCCACACTGGAAGAAGATGAATGGTCTTGGCCTACACATAAAATACACTAACGAGAGCTGATAAGCTAAAACAAAAAACAAAAAAACAAACAAAAAAACTCCCTTTTAAGAAAGTTTACAAATTGTGCTGGGCTACATTGAAAGCCATCCTGGGCTGCATGTGGCCCATGGGCCACGGGTTGGACAAGCTTGCTTTAAATAGCCTCTCAAATTTATGATTCCAGCCTCAGTCCTCCTCAAAGTCCAGTCTCATGTATCTAACTGCTTGCTTGACATCTGTATCAGAGTGTCTGACAGGAATTTCAAACAAAATGTTTGATTCTTTCTGCCCCAAACTGCTCCTGTCACCACTGTCTTCAGAATATATATACCAAATCTAGTGACTTTTCTGCACTTACCCTGCTACTAGCACGTTGGTTCAATAGACTGTAACTTTCACTTGTACCACTGCATTATCTTCCTCAGCAGCTGGTTAACTGTTGTCATTCTTGCCACCATACTCTATTCTCCAGGTAGCATTCCTAGCATTCCTTTTCAGTCACATATCAAGTTTTGCCACATCCTTGCTTAAAATCCGCCAACACTGCTCTTCTGGAACACGCTTGTCAAATAGCCCTGGTGTCAGTGCCTGTGCACTCACCGTTCCCTCTACTCTGAATGTTCTTCCCCTCTCCCAATACTTGAGTGACTTGCTTTCCATTCTCACTTAAAATCCTTTTCTTTGGATAAAGGTATCTAAAATGGCCTCTTCCCCTTCATCAACTTTTACTCCCTTCCTTTAAAAAAAAAAAAAATTATTTTAAGTACGTATGTAGGTTTAGGTATATTTGTTTTTATTTTTATTGTCTGTTTCCCACCATCATAATGTAAGCTCCCTGGGGTCAGGGAATGTTCATTGGTGTATCCCTATTGAGTAGAATAGTGCCTTGCATTGAATAAATATTTGTCGAATGAATGAGCTGCCATCCTGTTGGTTCACACTTTCTTATGTAAGGCGATATCCTAAGTGATGTGGTCAAGACTTGCCATGCAAGGTCAGTACAGTGAACTGACCACTGAAGGATAGGGCAATCCTAGCAAGACTGGTGCAGGGCCGAGACTGGGACTGGGAAAATGAGATACAGCACTTGTCTGCCAGCCAAGAGTATCTGGAAGTCTTGGGGACTCTAGAGCCAAAAGGACATCCAAGCAAGATCTTACAGGTGACACACGGTTGCTGCCATGGCAAGCCTCTTTCAGTGGAAAGCCTGCTCAAGGAATTGAAGAGGCAAATTCTCCAACAGAAATGAACTCTGTGCATACGGCCTGCAGCCATAGTCAGTACTGAACTTTTACGTGCAGAGAAAGTTGGCAGCACTGCTGTGGAGAGTATAATATTTATCTTTTCCAATGGGCTGTGAACTTCCAGGGGGGGAGAGGCTGCTTGGTTCTGTATCATTCCCGGTGCAAAGTCTGCACTTTTGCCAAACATTTGAGAGAAGGGTTGAAAAAAATTGTATCATCTTTATCTTCGTGGCCATACCTAAGGGCACAGAGAGAGGTACAATCAGAATGTTCTCCTTCAAATTTGATTGATGTAAATTTTTCGCATGCATTAAATGACCAATGATAAAGACTTTAAATCCACCCCTTCCAGACCCAAGCACTAATCCCCTGACCAGAAAATTCATATGCCCACAAGTTCACATATTTTACATAAAATAGCAACCAATAAATATTTGAACTTTAAATCATTCACTCTGGAGATTCAAAATGAATCTCTGGTCCATTCACACAGCTCCTTAATTTCTGCTAGGGTAAGATCTTTAATTTGTTCTAACTAGCAGATGGACATTTTCTTAATTAAGCAAACTTCTACAGGAAAAAAACGTGCCTACAAGGTTTCCCCAGCAAACTCTAAGTAATTAAAAATAAATGCACAAAGAAAGAACATTAACAACTGTTCTCAAGAGTTTTGACCATTATTCCATTAGGTTATTTTTATTTTTATTTTTAAGTACACATTTCCTTCAATTTTTGGATTAAACATGTGACTTTGTTGACACTTCATGGAAAATATTGAGTGTTTCTTTTAGGGGTTTACACTTTCTCAGAACCTCCCTGTGAGAAAGGAATAATACAGGGTGGTTGGAGGAGATTAGAAAATTCCAGGCAGCAGTTTCACATGACTAGCAAAAGGAAACTTGAAATAGCTTCGGAAGCTATGGACTAATAAGATCCTGAAAACACCAGGATTGAGAGGGCCGGGCACAGTGGCTCATGCTTCTAATCCCAGCACTTTGGGAGGCTGAGGTGGGCAGATCACGAGGTCAGGAGATTGAGACCATCCTGGCTAACATGGTGAAAC